>NW_027362871.1:1702500-1757500 GCF_046119375.1 Phyllobates terribilis | reverse complement strand
TATCTTCGTCTCATCAGACCAGAGAATTTTATTTTTCATAGTCTGGGAGTCCTTCATGTGTTTTTGAGCAAACTCTATGTGGGCTTTCATATGTCTTGCACTGAGGAGAGACTTCCATTGGGCCACTCTGCCATAAAGGCCCGACTGGTGGAGAGCTGCAGTGATAGTTGACTTTGTGGAACTTTCTCCTATCTCCCTACTGCATCTCTGGAGCTCAGCCACAGTGATTTTGGGGTTCTTCTTTACCTCTCTCACCAAGGCTATTCTCCCACAATTGCTCAGTTTGGCTGGACAGCCAGGTCTAGGAAGACTTCTAGTGGTCCCAAACTTCTTCCATTTAAGGATTATGGAGGCCACTGTGCTCTTAGGACCCTTGAGTAATGCATAAATTCTTTTGTAACCTTGGCCAGATCTGTGCCTTGCCACAATTCTGTCTCTGAGCTCCTTGGGCAGTTCCTTTGAGCTCATGATTCTCATTTGGTCTGACATGCACTGTGAGCTTTGAGGTCTTATATAGACAGGTGTGTGCCTTTCCAAATCAAGTCCTATCAGTTTAATTAAACACAGCTGGACTCCAATGAAGGAGTAGAACCATCTCAAGGAGGATCACAAGGAAATGGACAGCATGTGACTTAAATATGAGTGTCTGAGCAAAGGGTCTGAATACTTATGACCATGTGATATTTCAGTTTTTGTTTTCTAAATAAATTTGCAAAAAATTTCTACATTTCTGTTTTAATCACACGCTGATGACCTATCTTATGAAAAGAGTCAAGTCCCAGACAACTGTCTCTTACTCTTTACTGCCATCTTCCCCATGTTTAGGGTGGATAGTGTAGGGCGCCCATTGTTCATACCCAGAATCTATGCCTGTTCCATGTGCAGGAGGTGTGAGTTGTATATATTACACAAAGGTCAACATTGGAGATGAACTCCAATCCTGACCGTTTTAACCCCTGTGATCAATAGTGACTTTATTAGTCAATAAAGACTCATTCAGACGTCCGTGGTAATCAGTCCATGCACGGACTTTCCCGACCCTAACGTGACTGCTTTATATATTTCTATGAAGCTGTAGACACTCCTGACCCGAGGGCATGTCATTCTGTACGGGGAGTTGGGGAGGAGCGTCAATGTTACTTTGTAACCGCACAGATTTATGTGTCATTTATGTCCATTTTATAGTATTGGGGTAATTCACCTGGGGGATCTAATAAATTCCAAATCATCAAATATTCTGAATTATTACATGTCCGTCATAAAGTATACAAACCTCCCTTGGATTGGTATATAGAGCCCAAAAACAAGCTGCTAATTCAAAATGTTATCAGGGTAATTTCCTAATTTTCTGCTCAGTTTCTTGCTTCTGATCTTGTAAAATTCCCCATTCCATTGCTGATCTGTGCCAGATTATCTGGTTCATTAACCCTCGACTGGTGAGGTGGGGTTTATGTCACGCAACTGGTGAGGTGGGGTTTCCTATACCCCAGTGTTTAGAAATCTCTTATTTTTACAGAAAATGCGAAGGTCACGTTTGTTTTAATCGTTTTCTTATTGGCGATTGATTGCATATGAGTGTAACAAATTTTTGACACCCACAAATGGATGGAAGCTAGTGAGACACGTATCCTCATACCAGCATTTTTCAATGAATGGCAGCCGAACAAAAATTCCCTGGGGTGTGGCGACCCCCACCTCACCAGTTGAGGGTTAAAGGGATTTTCCTTTAACCCGTTGGTGCAGCTGTTTTTTTTTTGTAACTGTGCACTAGTCACCTTCCTTGGGTCCAGCACAGGGTCTCTGCCACTGCTCCCAGTGTCTGTTACTGTCCTTTGGCCTCACGTCGACAGCGCTGCAACCAATAACTGAGATCAGCAGCTTTGCCCGAGTTAACGGCACTACTTGCTCAGAGTCACTGAACTCACTGACTGGCTGCAGCGCTGTCAATGTGACAAATAGCTGACACTCTGCATTAGACCCAGAGAGGGTGAGTAAAGTATTGCTTTAAAAAAGAAAAGAAAATTGTATTAAAAAAACTGTAGTGTAATTCTTTAGCATCTTCTATAAGTGCAGCATAAATGACTCTAATGCTATGTCCGTAAAGGACAGCGGCCCAATCTAATCTATACACACCAGCACACACACAACACAAGGGAGTTTACAAAAATATTCTAATTGCACATTACGGAATAAACTACTTTACATACGTACTTTGTACTGATATAGTCACAATTAGGGTAATATTGCTTGATAACATATTTTAAAATATCTTAAAACAAAAATCAATTTCTGCATATAAATTACAGCCAAAATATGCAACACAAAATAAAAAAATAGATCATGATTTTATTATACTCGTCACAAAAATAAGCAATGATGGCATCAATAAATAAACCATAAATAATATATATAAAAAAAACACACAAAACCCTTTGCAATCAAGGAGAACTCCCAAAAGACCTGCGGCTCCACCGTTGGGGTTTGCTCACACACAGCGCTTGTGCAGAATTTTTTTTTTAAATCTTTGTACCATAAATAGCCACAAAATCTCATTCCCATGTTGCATATTTGTTTATTGCCCCACGGTGCGTTCTCAATTCAGGAAGAAGCATGCACCTTTTCATGAACCGTGAGCATCTGTCTGACTCCAGCACACCTCCTCATCAAGACCAATGTGAACAGCGCCGCTCTTGATGACTCTGGCCCCATCTCTTTTAGGATCATGTTGAGACTGGACAAAAGTAAGAGCTGCTCTATTTTTTGCCCTCATTCATTTCGAGGATTAGTGTCCCTTTAAGAGGCTTTCCCTTTCATTGTTTTTGGGAGTTCTACTTTTAAAAGGGTTGTCCTGGATTAGAAAATGAAAACTCTATTCCCCACCTTCCCCCGCAGACACGGCCCCATGTCTGTTACTGCGGCTCAGCCCCTACATCGCTGGGCTACCACCCCAGGCACAGATCATGGGAAGAAGACGCTGCTTCTGACTATCACGGACCTCACTTATAAGCTGCATCTTCAGAAGATTTTGGAATCTGCAGTTGGGAGGGACGGTCATTTTATGATGATCTTCCTATTACATCTAGTAGCTTTGTTCTTGTATTGTAGCACTACAAGCGCTTGTAAACTCGTCTATAAAACCAATATGATATTGGTCACAATGAGCAGACAAGTCAAGAAGTGAGAACGATTATTCTGGTAAGATTATCCATGCAATTTACAAAAAAAACTAATAGCAGCTTCAATGAGCATTCAAGATGGCAGCCGTCCGCTATGCAGCAGGCAGACACGTAAAGGATGGCGGGGGGATACTACACAACATTGACTCTTACCATATTAGTACTAGCCCAGTAATGTGACGCTGAGACCCCACATGTAACTACCTTGCAGCACGAATATAAAAGGATCAGTACGTTTTCTGAAAACCAGTGTCGGAAGCACTTAGAGAGAACCCTATGGCTCTTAGCCCCCAGATAACATGCAAGGATTCAAGTACGCGGGACCCCGCTAATCCGCTGATGGGCCGGATATCTGCAACGTACAGAGCTGGAATTCCTACAGAAATACAAAAGTGACCAGTAAATTCTGGACTATAAATTCTTATTATCTGCTTTATTTGTATCTTATTTTTCCACCCCAATGTATTCTCAAAAAAGTGATGGGAAATGCAATGTGTAGGGCCATCCTATAGGGACCACAGCTGATTTTTCAATTTCTTTGGGGTTACTGCTCTACCTCACTTATATAAGTCAATAAGAAAGTCTCTCCCCACTATATTCTGGAGACCTACATAAAAGTGCCAAAGCTTTTTGTTTTTTTTTCTTTATTTCCTCCAATATTGTATTCATACAGGAATGCTTCCATTAAAGTTTGCAGCATACTGTACTTTTTGGCATCTGTTTGAAGGATGGACCTATTTTGAAGTTCTGAAAAGTCTAATAGATCTGTACCGATACCGATTAATAATTAAAGGGGTTGTCCCGGACTTTAACATTGATGGCCTTTCTTTAAAGAGGTGGTCCACTACATTGTATAATGACCCCATCGATTTACACATGTTAACTAAATAAATGTTTTTGTAAATACCTCCTGCTTCCATATGTACCTGTGGGTGGCGCTATTGCTGACTGCTCAGTCTGCATCACGTGACCCCGGCTGCAGGTATTTAAAAGGTGTAATTTGATGGGGGCATTATACAATGTAGTGACCACCTCTTTAAGATAAGGCATCAATGTTTGATCAATTGGGGTGCTCATTAGCGGAGCTGCACTGCAGAGCTCTGTGGAGGGAATAGTGGCTGCGGCTGCGTACTACACATCTGCCCCCTAATGATTTGAATGGGTGGCCGATATGTAGTACTCCGTCAACAGAGCTCGGCACCTGAGCATTTCTGGTCACCGTTGACACAGGAACAGCTACAGCACGCACTATCAATCAGACATTGATGATCAAGTATAGGCCTTCAATAAAGTCTTGGACAGCCCCTTTAAAGTCTCCAAATGAGATTCTGAAGTTTTGTTTCATTGGCAGTCTATGTGGAAACAGTATAAAGTTACAGAAGATCGGACCGATGGTATACCATAGCACAAAACATTAGTCTTTAAGGGATTATTCAGCCATAGACATTGGGTCATGGTTTTAATCATGTGACGAAAATCACATTGTTTTACTGTAAATTGCTGTGGTCACAGGCCAAACAGTTTATGCTTGCGTCCTTTTTTTCGAACTTTTCTCGGCCAGGTGGCAAGAACCTTACATGTGATAGTCATGCCTAACATAACTAGGAGGTAGGGAATTAATACCCAATGTCAGATCCTGGATGACCACCATTAGTCTACCAGCAACTTACACAGAAGCAAAGCACATTCAGATCTTTCACACAGTGGACCTAAACCCGAAAACGATGTAAGTGTCCATATTTCCAGTACAGGGCACCTTTGTCAATGACAAACCTTAAATATACAAATATATTGGGACAGGATTCATGCTCCACGGACATGTGGTTTGAAATCATGAAAGGAAACAAAATGCATTATAAGGTTGGCTCTTAAAAAAAGATAACTGTTTCTGAATATTCCCGGAGGCTGCAGACACGCACTTAAGGCGTAGAGCCAATAAACGATGAACGAGCGCTCATAGGAATCATTTCAACATACGATTATTGGCCCATCTAACCAGGACCACAATCGGCAGACAAACTAGGAAAGCACCGTTTCATTGGGTGCGATACATTTTATGCATTCATTAAAATTCTTAACGGCAGCACATTACTCAGTGTAAACAGGAGACGTGCTGCTGATAACAGGATACCAGATTATTAGCGATCATTGTGTCCCCGTCATTGTTTCGTCAACCTGTGTATGCACTTTTCCAATTGTCAGTCGTTCAATTGCCTGGATCAGACCGACTATATAGGACATTAGTATCTGGTCTCCGCTGCACAAACTACCACTGATACATGTGAACAAAGTCGATATGTTTTTTTTTCCCCCAGTATATCCCTCCCAGCTTACATCACTCCCTATAAATAAATAGAAGCACTAATATAATAGCAAGTGGTTAATAAGACCTCTAAGCAGTCAGGAACACTGCTTCATCTGAATCGGGATCCTTCCCACTGTCCTCGCTGGGTAACGAGTCTCCACCACTCGGAAACCGGCAGCTCAAGTCCTCCACCCCAGATTCCTGGTCACTGTTAGCCGACAGGTCGGGGTCCGAGCTCTTCAAATGGTCCTGGGTTAGGATCAGGGCCGAGTCCTCCTCACCTTGGGATGAACTACGAGAGGGAAACAGCTTCAGGTTGGTGCTGTAATCTTGGGGCGTATTAGCCGGAGAGTGTTTGGTGATGCATATCTGGAAGTTGTGGATTTTTGGCTGGTCATTGAGATTCTTGTAGGTTTCATTTGACTCTCGAGTTTCCAGTTTTGTTAATCTCTAAAGGAAAAATTGTTAGACAAGAGCAAAAGTTACATTGGGTTAGGGCATGTTAATGTAACCTCTACATGCAAGTCGATCAGCAGTGGTTTAATGGTCTGTTTAGTAAGGCCGGCCGCACTTATGTTATCGTCAGCACATTTCTCGTTTACACAGGACAATGTGCTGCTAATGATAATTTTTAAACGTGCTCAAAAATTATCACACCAATGAATGCTTTGCCCCTCCATTGGATGTTTGATGGCCTGTTTAGGCAGCCAACAGTTGGGAATGAGGGAACGCTCCCTAACCCAATTATTGGCCTGCCTAAATGAACCTTTACTTGAAAACTTTATACCAATGAACAAACTTCTCTGGTGCCATAAGAAAGCCATAACGCCACAGTGCTCAGGCATTACTGACATTGAAAAGACACAAGGTAGAGACCCTGGTTACAGTGATGTGTCACTTAATGGTCTGATTGCTGTAGTTTTTATAAAATCACTATTTTATCAGCAAGCAGATTATCATTGGGGACTAGTAAACCTGCTGCCAGGTAGTCCTACATATTCATAAGCTCTGTACAACCCCGCCCCCATCACTGATTGGCAGCTTTCTGCAAATCTAGTATACACAAAGTGGCCAATCAGTGGTGTGGGCAGGGTTATACAGAGCTCAGCAGTCAGAGAACTGCCAATCAGTGATGTGGGCGGGGTCTGCTGCAGATAACACAGTAATTTTATCAAAATGACAGCAGGTAGCCCAGTAAGTGACAGATTGTTGGAATCAGGGCCTCTGCCCCTATATTGCGCTGCACTCAGATGGGTAGCAAAAACCTGGTAACAGATTCCCTTTAATGGTGCTCTCTTCCAGTTATTGTGTTGGAGAACACCAAAGACGTAGGGCATCGGCTAAAAATGATTGCCTCTTTTTTATCTTGTGCAGGGTTTTTATATATAATCATTTAAAATTGTTTCTCAGTCACCATTAAAAGCTGAATTGGTTTACACTGAAACCTAAGCGGAGGTATAAACATCAAAAACATATAGGCCAGGAAGCTGGATTTTCAGTATTTCTACCACACCTTCTCCATGAACTCCATTTCCTCCTCCAGCTGCTGCGTCTCTTCTTTTACTGCCTGTAGAAAATCAGTGACTGACTGGCGAGGGTGCATTCCTTTCTCAAATCGGTTATAGAGGCCCCTCCAAAACCTTCCATGGTGAAAAATAAGTTTGAAGAGTTAGTATATGCACAAGTACAGAAGATTATCATCGAGCAATTCTCATGATATATGTTCTTAAGACGTGCTAGCTCATGGTACACACATGAAGGGCTAGCTCACAATGCTGTATATTCTCCCATGCCAGAGAATTGGGCCGATTATACTAATGACACTCTGCTTTAACTCTGAGTGTGATCCAATTTTCTCGCATGGAAGAATTGCAGCACAGGTGTGGAGAAGATGGAGGACTTAATTTTTCCATCTTCTCCATTGTCTCTGTGCACGTACATCAGACTGCACTCGGATAACATAGTATATTATTGGTCCAAGTGCTATCCGATAAAACATCACATAGCACTAGCACTCGGCCGTGTTACGTGGCAATGTGAGCGAGTCCTAATGAGTCCCTCAGTGGCTGATCTATGGCTGGTGACTTCAGATTAGTGAAAATATGTGGTGGCAAGTTGGGCCTCATTACTCGGACAGCACACTGACACATCCTATCCTTACACTATTCACATGTCCGTTCTGTTATTTTGCTGACTGATGGTCTGTATATAAACAGAGACATCCCCTACATTGACCTTATTTGCGGACATCCAAGTTGCATCCTACTGCTATTCTTCATTTTCACTGACTGGGTACTTGAAGAAGCTTGGGAAACCTCTGTCACGTTGTTTTTGCATATGGCAAAACCATTGATAAAAACGGACATGTGGACTAAATATGCCCGAAAATTGGATCTAACACACTTGCAAAATTGGTCTGTTTTGCACAGGCAAACAAAAAAAAACAGCTTTTGCCTGGATTCACACGTGTGTTTTGCGGTCTGAGTATGCTTCAATGCAAAGACTGGCTTCAGGTCTCCTGACCCAAACTAGACTTTATATTATGCGTTTATATAGAAAGTTCCCGATCAGGGACATCCGCATGCCCTATTAAAGGGGTTGTACCAAGTATATAAGTAATCCCCTATCAACGGGATTTAGGAATTGATCGCTAGGGGTCAGTTCCACAGAGAATGAATGGAGTAGAGATGTACATGCTCCACCTCTGCTCTGTTCAAAGCTTGCTCTACAGAACCTCCTGGGGATTGTTGGGGGTCCCAGCGGTCTGACCCCCAAAGATCAATACTTTATCGCAGTCTAAATATGTGCAAAATGAATCACCGTGTCACAAGCTGTCATAGATGTCAGTAAATCTGTCTAAAGTGAATTGATTTGTGCCAGGCAGAAGATAGAACTGACGAGTGAGCTCTGACGCAACCCCTAAATGTAGACCATGGTTACAAGTGGGAAGAGTGTTGGGCCTTGGATTTCACCACTGAAGGACACATTGGGCTCATGATACGTCACCCCGCTTCTTTCACCTGTAAAGTTAGGGTTGATGTTTCTATATATGAATGATAAGTATATGGTGTGTTAGAGTTCTGCTGCTTTATTCAGTGCAGAGGAGGAATCAGAATAACCTCTTACCTGAAGTGGCATGGAGTGGTGTGTGGTCTCAGAGTTCCTTGGGTCTGACTGTGATCTGCTCTGTACAGAGGGTTCATGTAATCCAACCGCTGCTTCCACAGGTAAGACCAGAGGGAGTAGGTCCTCTCCTGAATTCTGGAAGATGATGATTGCATCACTGATATATTGAGATTATGAGAGCTGCAAGTATACCCGTCACCACTGCAACCTGCACTAACACTAAGGGCTCATTCAGACGGACATTTTTTGTGTACGAGTCCTATTTGTGTTATTTCCAGATACGACTTGTACCTAGAAGAGTGAATGGGGCCATTCACATATCTGTGATTGTTTGAGAGACGGAAAATCGTGGCAAAATGTACGATAGTACGATAGTTATCTGAGTGTCAGGTCAAAATTAACAATGCACATCCATGGGTCAGTGAAAAAAAAAAAATCGGCCAACAATTAATTGCCATCTGAGCGCTGTCCAGTTTTCCAGGTCTGTTTGATGGAAAAAGATGAAGAAACTGAAGCTCAGGCCAAACTCTAATGATAAAAACTGACACTGACCAAACTGGTGAAACTGTGCCTGATTCTCTTATATGAATGAGCCACAAGTTCTATAGCTTTCAGTGTTTCTTTGCATAGTAGCTGTGTAGCTTCATAGTCAAAATTGGAAAATCCGTTTCCAAAAAGTAGATGGAAAGATGCACTGAACTGCTTGGCCCCACCACGGTGCACCGAGCGCCTGTACTTGATTTGAACAGTCCTTCTGTACTGACAGTCCCTTTACAGCAGTGTTCCCCAACTCCAGTCCTCAGGACCCACCAACAGATCATGTTTTCAGGATTTCCTTAGTATTGCACAGCTGATGGAATTATTGCCTGTGCAGGTGATGCAATTATCAGCTGTGCAATACTAAGGAAATCCTGAACACATGGCCTGTTGGTGGGTCCTGAGGACTGGAGTTGAGAACCACTGCTGTAAAGGGTTAGGAGATAACTTTCTGAATGCAGGAGGTCTGACCGATGGGACTTTTAGCGATGCTGAGAATGGGGCTCTTCAGTGATCAGCAGAAGGCCTCATTCACATGTACAGGTTTAAACAGGTATGTGAAAAAATGGTATCAGTGTGTCCATTTTTACCATCATTGTGTTATCAGTGTTCTTCTCGTATGGATAAATATGTTATAAAGTTTCTCCTATGCTTTGTAATGTTAAAGAAGTTGTCCAGTACTTTATATTACGCCCCCCCCAATGTATCCCCCCGGGGCCCCTAAGACTTTGCTGATAATGCCTGTGAGCTTCGCTATCGGTGGCTGCTCACAGGCATCACGTGACCCCACGCTGATGTCACGACAAGTGAGGCGTGACTCAGCGCTGGGGTCCCTACGATGGCTGCTGGGTTGTGGGCAGGGTTACACCTCCTCCGCATGCGTCACTCCCAGCATCTACCGCGCTTTCCCAATGAATGGGGAGAGGCAGAGCGTGCGGTGGATGCCGGGTGTGATGTGGGGGGGGGGTAACCCCGCCCACAGTCTGGCATCCACCTGGAACGTGGAAGACAGAGACCCCCGGCTGCTGCCAGCGACATCGGCGGGGGTCACGTGATGCCTGTGAGCGGCCAGTGATAGCGCCACTCACAGGCATTATCTGCAACGGTAGGTAATTACAAAAATCCTTAGGGGTCTCGGGGAGACACATTGGGGGGGGGTAATATAAAGTACTGGACAACCCCTTTAATCTCGGACAGCACCATGATGCCATCCGTGGGCTGGGGTTATGTTTCTCTGTACAGTGGCACTGCCAGCGATGCCAGCGACCCAGATGGGCAGGAAAAAACTGAAATGGTTTAGGTTCACATACCCATTCAGTCTCCGGATATGTGGGAGTCCCTAAGGTCTGACACCCCCACCAATCCTGAAGTGATGGCATATCTTACCAATATGCCATCACTTTATACATTTTTCTCCTGCACAGTTATTGAAAATTTTTTGCCAAGGTTCAACCTTCACAGTTTATAAGTGATTGCTGTTATCCAGACTGTGGGGCACCGTGTGATCAGATCAGCATCAGGGACACGTCAACCATCCATATTCTATTTCTGTTACAAGCCTATAGTGACCATACACAGAGCACATATTCTCTCACATCAGTTCCTTCCTCTCCTTCTCGCAGTTGCACAGAAAGTTTCCATACTGACAGGAGTATATATGGTGTTGTATGTGGACCAAGAATCTCTCATTAAATTCAAACGCACAGGGAAACTGCTCCATGAGCTGCCAGACACATTCCAGGAACTGGTCTATCACTGGGGACACCTCCTTGGGATCCCCATCTAAATTTCCATACCTTAAAAAAAAAAAAAAAAAAAAAATATGCTGAAGCAATGCAATTGGGGTATATGCATGCAACATCTTTTTCAGGTGGACTGCACTCCCAAAACCGCCTGAGACTGGGAATGGCACAGAAAAACTACAGTAAGTATATTATATTAGAATGTATGGTGTTTTTTTTTTGTCTCTTTTGCTGAGAGGAGGAGAGCTGATGGAAGATTTGGAAAGTGACACAGCTAAACTCAGCTGTGCTGACCCTAGCCCCACACTGACTGCTGGGCCCATATCTGAAATGTGTTGATTGATGGGATTTGAATACAGTTGATATTCTAATCATGCAGGAGGTTAGACCAGGAGATCCGGGCTTTCATTATAACCCACACACTGAGAAACCTGCTGTAAGATATGGTGTGGAGGTGTTCTTTTTCTAGCATCTTGCTGCCTGTTTATAATTGGACAACATCGTACAAGGAGAAGTACATGCCCCACAGTGAAAGCTCTCTGATAACACCCACTTGGATGTAACGAAAATTAACTCATTAGGTGACAAATACTTTGATTGTTAATATCCCTGCAACAGAGATGCAAAATAAAAAAAGAACTAACAATTATTTTTTTTTCTGCTCTGAAGCTACAACGTGTTTTCAGTTCAACATGAAAAATTTGGTGAAAGGCCCTCTGTAAATAAGTGACTCTGTTTGACTTTTCCAACATATGTGCAGTGACCAGGGTTACCTGTGATTAAATTTGTGTCCAAATGAAATCCAGTCTTTTTCAATTAACACCTAATAGTAATTGGGAAAAATAAAAGTTACACTATGCAAAAAATATCAACTCCGTAAATCTCCACCAGTACATAGAGTATATGAAATGAAACCTCTTACCATAAATACTCTGATGGTTCGGTAATAGGGGTCAAGTAACAGACTGGATACAGAGCAGACCTGAGCGGTGCGGTCCCATCCATCAGAACAATGAACGAGCACGCTGGCGCCCTCTTCTGACACGGCCTAAATGTGCAAATTAAATGTAAAATATTACACATTTATATAATTACAAATCTCGTTTATTCTCAGCACTAAAAGGATCATTTTTGTACAGTCCGTGCCTAGAATAGTACAAATCAGACAAGCAGCACTAGAATATGAACAGATACAACACATCTTACCTTTACAATGAAGATACCAGCATCTAGGATTGTTTTCACGTGTTTTAACCAGCCAGAGGATTCAAGACCCCAAAGAAATTCACCCATAGAAGGAGATCGGAGCTCACAAACTGCAATCATGAACAGAACAATAAGCTCACTATAGCAACAGATTCTGTATGTGAAGTATTTCTGCTCCAAGACTTGAGATAGAGAATATATATATATATATATATATATATATATATATATATATATACAGTCATGGCCAAAAGTATTGAGAATGACACCAAAATTATATTTTCACATGATCTGCTGGCCTCTGGTTTTTATTAGTGTTTGTCTGATGTTTATATCACATACAGAAATATAATTGCAATCATATTATGAGTACCAATAGGTTATATTGACAGTTAGAATGAGTTAATGCAGCAAGTCAATATTTGCAGTGTTGCCCCTTCTTCTTCAAGACCTCTGTAATTCTCCCTGGCATGCTCTCAATCAACTTTTGGACCAAATCCTGACTGATAGCAGTCCATTCTTGCATAATCAATGCTTGCATTTTGCCAGAATTTGTTGGTTTTTGTTTGTCCACCCGTCTCTTGATGATTGACCACAAGTTCTCAATGGGATTAAGATCTGGGGAGTTTCCAGGCCATGGACCCAAAATCTCTATGTTTTGTTCCATGAGCCATTTAGTTATCACCTTTGCTTTAGGGCAAGGTGCTCCATCATGCTGGAAAAGGCATTGTTGGGCGCCAAACCGCTCTTGGACGGTTGGGAGAAGTTGCTCTTGGAGGACATTCTGGTACCATTCTTTATTCATGGCTGTGTTTTAGGCAAGACTGTGAGTGAGCCGATTCCCTTGGCTGAGAAGCAACCCCACACATGAATGGTTTCAGGATGCTTTACAGTTGGCATGAGACAAGACTGGTGGTAGCGCTCACCTCTTCTCCGAATAAGCTGTTTTCCAGATGTCCCAAACAATCGAAAAAGGGATTCATCAGAGAAAATGATTTTGCCCCAGTCCTCAGCAGTCCACTCCCTGTACCTTTTGCAGAAAATCAGTCGGTCCCTGATGTTTTTTCTGGAGAGAAGTGGCTTCTTTGCTGCCCTCCTTGAATCCAGCCCTTGCTCAAAGAGTCTCCGCCTCACAGTGCGTGCAGAAGCACTCACACCAGCCTGCTGCCATTCCTGAGCAAGCTCGGCACTGCTGGTAGTCCGATCCCACAGCTGAAACAGTTTTAAGATACGGTCCTGGCGCTTGCTGGTCTTTCTTGGGCGCCCTGGAGCCTTTTTGACAACAATGGAAGCTCTCTCCTTGAAGTTCTTGATGATGCGATAGATTGTTGACTGAGGTGCAATTTTTGTAGCTGCGATACTCTTCCCTGTTAGGCCATTTTTGTGCAGTGCAATGATGGCTGCACGTGTTTCTTTAGAGATAACCATGGTTAACTGAAGAGAAACAATGATACCAAGAACCAGCCTCCTTTTAAAGTGTGCAGTGATGTCATTCTTACTTAATCATGACTGATTGATCGCCAGCCCTGTCCTCATCAACACCCACACCTGTGTTAATGGATCAATCACTAAAACGATGTTAGCTGCTCCTTTTAAGGCAGGACTGCAATGATGTTGAAATGTGTTTTGGGGGTTAAAGTTCATTTTCTGGGCAAATATTGACTTTGCAAGTACAGTAATTGCTGTTAAGCTGATCACTCTTTGACATTCAGGAGTATATGCAAATTGCCATTACAAAAAATGAAGCAGTAAACTTTGGAAAAATTACTATTTGTCTCATTCTCAATACTTTTGGCCATGACTGTATATATATATATATATATATATATATATATATATATATATATATATATATATAGGGTTGTGTAGGATACTCCAAGTGCGGATATGACTTAAAAATTGTACAATGAAATTGTAAAATTCTGTATTATTTATTATATTGGGGTTGGTCACTTTATATAAAAAAATTCCAAAAGGGTGATAAAATGTAATGTTTGGCACATACAACTATAGATTACTTCCCCGGAGTTTGCCTTCTTCCTAAGGTGCGCCTGGAGGCCATGTTTCTGACGCGCCCCCTGGGACATATTCCTTTTTGAGGGGAATACCCGGCACCGGATCAGATGGGGGGTTGTAGTCTCCGAGCGGCTGTGACCCGGCCCGTGCCCAGGGCGTCAAACTCAGTGTTATGTGGCAGTCCTACAGATGTTATTAAGAGTTCTTTTGTGTCGACTACGCCACCCGTTGTGATGCGGTCACTGTGGCCGCCGCTGCAGCAGGGTCCGCTGAGGCTGATGGTGGGTGCGCAGCTTGGTGGGATAACCCCCAACGGGAGGGGTATAGCCTCAGGGGGGACAGGTGCAGAGGATGGGGGTTGTGGTGGTGCAGTGCAGACGGCAGTGAAGACAGAGTCGGGTTGTGCAGTTAAGGGTGTTTACTTACTGCAGATGTTGTACTGGTCACTCCAGCTTCGAGTGACCACCCGAGCCGTGCTGCGTCCACCAGGTCCTGGATCCAGCCAACCCCCAAACAAGTCCGGAGCGTGGCCCTGAGCTCTCCTTCTGTCCCGTTCTCTGGCCGTCCCCACTATTGATCCACCCAGGTCCAGCTCCCTCGGGCCTTCTGTTGGGACACCCTTGGCCTTGGGTTCCCTGACCCTTCATGTGGTGTGCCTTCGGGGTGGATGTGGTGGGTGACCGTGGCAAACGCTGCCCACGGTCTCCGGTCTCTGGCTGGGGAATGTTTTTACCCCCACCAGCTTGGGTTCCGGTACCCTGATGCCGACTCTTCACCCGGGGATTTAATTTGGGTTCTTGGAGTCCTTTTCTGCTGTTTCCCCCTCTGGGTCTCTCTCTTCTCCTCTCTCACTCTGGGTCTTTCTTCTCCTCTGCTCCTGACTTTCTCTCTGCATCTGACCCTGTTCTTAGTTGGTGCCCACCTTATATACACCCTCTATGTGTGAGCTCAGGTGACCAGCACCCAATGAGCTCCTAACTTTACCCAGGCTGCTCCCCCTATCTGCCCCTACACTACTTGGGATGTACCACCCCCCTCCCACTCCAGCCAGGAACAGACTCGGTCGTACCTGCACATTTCTAAGTGGGAGTACCGTCGGTCTGCTCCTCGGAAATGGGATGTGTGTAGTGCATGCAGCCTACCGAGCTCAGTTCCACACTCCATCCTTACCCGGGAGTGGAATATCACACCTCTGGGTTGAGGTGCAATACCCCTGTAGCAGCCGAATCCTCAGGGTGCTACATTCCCCCCTGGTAAATCACAGCACGTCCTCGGGCTGTAAGACATAACACCAAAAACATACAAATTTTTCATAAACATATAAAACATATAAAACAACATATATATATATATCAATATAAAACATTCTCGTCGCCTCTGGCTCCTCCTCCGGTCACTGTGCAACGTGTGACCGGGTAAAGTGCGACAGTCTCTCTGGAAAACTGGTTTTCCTATAAAACCGGTAGGGGGCGCTTTAGGAAGCGCAACTATATACAGGGGAAGTTGGCCGCTCTCAGTCCTCGGCCAGGTAAAGGGAAGGGAATGGCTGCTCACAGTCCTCAGCCTGTGGGATTAAGGGTAAACGGGTAAACAGTTCACTCATGCTGGTCCCAACGGGGACTATATATATGTAGCAACAGTTTCTTGGGTACCCGGTCGGGTAACTATTTACATCTACTGCTCTGCCGCACTCAACGGCGTCTTCCTCCTGCTCTTTGCTTGTAGCTGGTTGTAACTTCAGACCCGTCCGGGTCCTCTTGCTCCTCCTCACATCGCAGCTCCTCCTCTGTCAGGCGATGCACATGGAGGGCGTAAGGTCCTTTGGCACACTTGTGCCGGGTAAAGGTGACCTCGTCCCCGATATAAAGGTCACGACCTCTGTGCCCCTCCGGCAGATGGGACTCCACATCTCTGCGCGTGACAAAGACGTCGCCGGGGGTGTTATGGTCTCTGATGAAGCCCCACCCATGCTGCATGTTGAACTTAATTACAGTCCCGGTGGTGCGGGGACTGTGCGCTGCACGGGGGTCCCTCCTGGTTCGGCTCTTCTGCTCGGCGCTCCTTACTTGAGCCTGTTGTTCCCGGACCCGCCTCTCTCTCCGCTCCCTCGCAAACTCCTCGAGCTGCTGTCGGCAGCACTCAGCACGCTCCGTTGCAGCTGCCCTGGTTTCTTGAGTGAACCCCATTAGGTCTTCTCCGGTGGGGTCCCACTCAAATTGGGTCTCTTCAAGCGGGGGCGAGATCCTTATCACGGGCTTCGGAGCCGGAATCAGGGGTGCACACATGGCCCCAACTCTCCTCTGGTGCTCCAGTTCATAATATCTCTGGGGCCAGATGAAAGGCTGCCCGTCCGGCCACGTGTGCTGGGCAAACAAGTCCTCTCCCAGACGCGGCACCCTTGGTTTTACGGGTGTGGGCGCGGTGGTGGTGGCGCCCGGGTTGCCCAGGCCTTGCGGCCAGGCCTGGGGCACCTGGAAGGTGAAGGGCACCGTCAGGACGGCGGCGCCCTGGGCTACCTGGCCTTGCGGCCAGGCTGGAGGCTCCGCGGAGGTAGGGGGCGCTGTTGGTGATGCGGCGCCCGGGGGTACCAGGCCCTGCGACCAGGCTGGTGGCATTTCCTGCTTTGTCACGCTCCGGGTCGAGGCGCGTGACGTCACAGGGGTCGCTGCGGCGGCTTCCGGTCGGGGCCTAGTCCATAGCGGTGACATGGCGGCTACGGGCACAGCAGGGGGACTTTCGGGCTCTGCGACGGGGAGCTGGGGCAGGTGGGCGGTTTCCCGGCTTGGGGTATAGGCGTCCCCTTTACCTGCCTCCTTGCGTCCGGCTCCCTTCTCGGCGCCGTCTCCGGCCTTTGGTCCTCCCGCGCCATCCTCAGAGGCGGTCTGTTTCCTCTTCCAGGGTAGCGTGCTCCGTTGACTGGTCTCAGCTTGCTGGGCCATCTCCCGGCTCCATTCCGCCAATATCTCGCGCTGTACCCGGGCCATCCTCCGTGCGAGGCCCTCCAGGGCAGTCTGTGCACACTCCCGGTCTCGGGGGAGCTGTGCAAGGACCTCCACTAGGCCTAGTGGGGTCGTGGTGTCTAGCAGGCTCCTGACCAACGGGTCGGTGCTGCTCTGCTCTTCTTCCAGCAGGCTCCTGGCCAGCGGGCCGGTGCTGCTCTGCTCTCTGGACATCTCCGGGTGAGCTTCTCTGCTGCTCCTCTCCAGGCTTCCTGCCTCCGGGTGCGCTCGCTCCAGACTGCTCCAGGCGGCACCCATCTTTGTTCTCTCCTTTCGTCTCCTCCCACTTCGAGGGCGGTCCCGGGGCCACTTGGTGACTGTCAGCTCCAGGGGCTGTTCTTTCACGCTGACAGACACCTCTAGCATCACAGTCTCTGTTGGTGGGGGCGGTTTCCACTTTTGGCGCCATTTTCGGTCCTGGCCCACGATGGGAGGTGGCCTCTCGCCACCCTCTGGCACGCCCATAATGGCGTCCGCTCTTCCAAGGCGGGAAACCTTTGGAAATGGCGGGAATCGCTTCCCAGTGGCGGGAAACTCTGCAGATGGCGGGAAAACGCTGTTAATGGCGGACAACCGGCTGGAATCGACTGGTGATGGGGTCCGATGGCGGGGACCCTCCGGAACCGGCAGGAGACTTCTTTTTGAGGTAAACTCGTTCTTTTCTTCAGGCACGCAGTACCCGGTTGTTGTGGGCACGTAATCCTGCCGACTACGCCAAAGTTGACGCGACCCCTGGGACATATTCCTTTTTGAGGGGAATACCCGGCACCGGATCAGATGGGGGGTTGTAGTCTCCGAGCGGCTGTGACCCGGCCCGTGCCCAGGGCGTCAAACTCAGTGTTATGTGGCAGTCCTACAGATGTTATTAAGAGTTCTTTTGTGTCGACTACGCCATCCGTTGTGATGCGGTCACTGTGGCCGCCGCTGCAGCAGGGTCCGCTGAGGCTGATGGTGGGTGCGCAGCTTGGTGGGATAACCCCCAACGGGAGGGGTATAGCCTCAGGGGGGACAGGTGCAGAGGATGGGGGTTGTGGTGGTGCAGTGCAGACGGCAGTGAAGACAGAGTCGGGTTGTGCAGTTAAGGGTGTTTACTTACTGCAGATGTTGTACTGGTCACTCCAGCTTCGAGTGACCACCCGAGCCGTGCTGCGTCCACCAGGTCCTGGATCCAGCCAACCCCCAAACAAGTCCGGAGCGTGGCCCTGAGCTCTCCTTCTGTCCCGTTCTCTGGCCGTCCCCACTATTGATCCACCCAGGTCCAGCTCCCTCGGGCCTTCTGTTGGGACACCCTTGGCCTTGGGTTCCCTGACCCTTCATGTGGTGTGCCTTCGGGGTGGATGTGGTGGGTGACCGTGGCAAACGCTGCCCACGGTCTCCGGTCTCTGGCTGGGGAATGTTTTTACCCCCACCAGCTTGGGTTCCGGTACCCTGATGCCGACTCTTCACCCGGGGATTTAATTTGGGTTCTTGGAGTCCTTTTCTGCTGTTTCCCCCTCTGGGTCTCTCTCTTCTCCTCTCTCATTCTGGGTCTTTCTTCTCCTCTGCTCCTGACTTTCTCTCTGCATCTGACCCTGTTCTTAGTTGGTGCCCACCTTATATACACCCTCTATGTGTGAGCTCAGGTGACCAGCACCCAATGAGCTCCTAACTTTACCCAGGCTGCTCCCCCTATCTGCCCCTACACTACTTGGGATGTACCACCCCCCTCCCACTCCAGCCAGGAACAGACTCAGTCGTACCTGCACATTTCTAAGTGGGAGTACCGTCGGTCTGCTCCTCGGAAATGGGATGTGTGTAGTGCATGCAGCCTACCGAGCTCAGTTCCACACTCCATCCTTACCCGGGAGTGGAATATCACACCTCTGGGTTGAGGTGCAATACCCCTGTAGCAGCCGAATCCTCAGGGTGCTACATTTCTCCCCAGGTAAGTTATACACCTCTACCCATCTACGTGATGTACAAGAAAACATGATTCATCAGACCAGAACCCTTTCTTCTATTACTCTATGGTTCAGTTCTGATGCCCATATACCCTTGTAGGTGCTTTTGGCTGTAACCGGGTCAGCATGACAATGACCAGTGTGCATCTCCATATGTAATAAGCTGCAATACTTTATCCTGACATCTTTTCTTCATAGCCAAAACTTAATTTTTCAGCAATATGTGCCACAGTATTTCTTCTGCAGCACCGGACCAGCTGGGGCTACTGTACCTTTCGTTCCACACAAGTATCAATGAGCCTTGGGCGCCCATGACTCCGCCACCTGCTCACCGGATGTTCTACCCTGGTAGGCACTAACTATTGTATGCCAGGCACACCCCACAACACCTGCTGTTTTTGAGATCTTCTGACAACCCTCATGGGGGCACCTCTGACAAGGAGAATATTGAGATCTCTAGACATCATGATTTGTCCATTGAAAATGGAGCTGTTTAGGGAATAGAGCGCACAGAACATAGGGAAAAAAAACAGTGGAGGGGGAAAGAAATAATTTGAGGTGCTCACCTGGAGGGATTGTGAGAGTCACAGCTCCTAAACCAGGAGTAATATAACGCTAGCTGCCATCTATAAGAAATATCTTTTATGTATTCTTTTACCCTATGCACAAAATAAACGTTCATGGAAAACTATGAATTGGCAGCAGCGTGTGCAATGTCCTCAAGGGCCAACATACATACGCTGAAAGTAGATTTGCAAATAACATTTTTCGCTGTTGCCCGTTCCTGTGGCACCATTAATGTACTAGGCCTTAATGAGTTTGGTGACATAACGTCTTGTGATCGCTATTTTAACTCTCTAAGAACCAGGGAGTTTTTTATTTAAGCGCTTTTTGTGTTTATGGAGCTGACGTTTTTATTGATACCAATTTGGAGCACATATAACGTTTTGCTAGCTTTGTATTGGATTTTTTTTGTTAAGTGAGGTGACAAAGAACCCACAATTTTGGCATTTTGATTTTTTTTTTCTGCAATGTTTACCGTAAAGGTTAATTACTATAATTCCATACTTTGATACATCTGACTTTTACGGATGTGGCGATACCAAATGTTTTTTTTTCCGTTTCTTTGTTTTTAATAGGGAAAACGTGGGATAGTTAAAAATTATCTATTTTTTATATTTTGACTTTTTATTTTTTTTTCATTTTTTTTGTACCCATTAGTGGACTTAAACATGTGATCCTTGGATTGCTTATATATACTGTAATACCACAGTATTGCGGTATTTACTAGAAATCATGGTTGCCTATGGCACTCAGTCTGCTGTAAAAAGTACTAAGATGGGCCTTAAAGGTAAAGGCATTTTGCCCATAGCGGTAGACCACGTGGCCACTATGGCGCTCATTAGCTGGGAAAGCCTGATGCTACAGGGCTTTCTTCTTCCGCATATCATTCTTTGAAAGATGGCCTTTGTTCCTCATCATTCAGCCTGTACGTCTGTGCTCGAAGTCTCAGCACTGCAGGTGCAATGACGTCACTAGATCGGGCCCTCTGTGCGGAGTTTTTTTTTATTTTGGCAACAAGAAAAGCGTATACTGTGGGATCCATCATACATGATGTGGGGCGGCCATCATACTGTGTGAGCGAACTGTTGGGGGCCATCATACTGTGTGAGCGAACTGTTGGGGGCCATCATACTGTGTGTGTATATGTGTGGGGGGCTGTAAGAGCATCATACTGTGTGTGTGTGTGGGGGGGGGAGTAGTGTAGGTGCATTATACTGGTGGGGTTTGCCATGGGGTCATCATGTTGTCCATGTAAGGACTACTGTGGCAGAAAATTATGACAGGAGATTCACTCCGAGGTATCGCACCGTGTGTGGAGGGCAGCATACTCTATGGGGTTTATTAAAATGGTATCAGTGTGTGCAAACAAGAGGAATCAGTAGCAGGGGCATTATTTCTGTGTCCAAGCCACAAAACATGTCCTCTCCCTGTATTTAAAAGTTGGAAAGTAGGCCCTTGTGTGACTGCCTAGTCCATCAATATAGACTCTTGGTATGGGGCCCCATGATTTCTATGAACGCCTCTGCTTAAGCTGGCCCCCGGCTGCTGTGGTAACCCATCGATTAACAGCGCACATTCAAAATAGTTAACAGACACCATCAGCTTCTTGTGGAGTTCCTGAGCCACCTCCACACACGCAGGCTCCTTCTCAGGATGTTCATTCACATCCTAATGCGGTGAGAGGTTACATATAAAAATAAAATCCTAAAATCTTGGAATTTTTGCTTTGCCCACTAATACTCCATTTACACAGACAGATTAGTGGCAGTAAACCACCACTAACTGGTAAATATTTACTGATTGTCGGAGGTTTAGAAGCCTGTTTACACAGGAAAACCATGCTAAATGATGTGCGTTGAACGTTCAGAAGGCGTAAGCTTTGCAGCTCCTCAGAAGAATTTTTTATTTTTACCAGGAGACCTGGACCCCCCGTGGTCTAGAGGTCTCAGGGGGTCTCAGCGCTGCTGGGACCCCTGGCCCTCCCCTGGCGGATCTGCGTACCCCCTAAGGAGGTCCCCGCATAAGCCTGCCGGCCCCGGGGGATACAGGGTGCTCCCTGGCGGAGACGCACACTGCATCTAGGGGTCTCTGCGACCTCCGCCGTGGGGGGGAGCGAAGGGCCATGGCGTCACACATCCCTGGGGGTCCCTGTGGCGCTCAGCTGGGTAAGTGCCCTGTGTGTGTGTGTGTGTTACTGTCTTATGGTGACTGCACCTTTTGTCTTTTCAGGCAGAGGTGTAATACTGGAGAATGCACATCACCGCTGCTGTTAGCAGGGGAGCGGGTCAGAGGAGCGCGGGCTCCGTTAGTGTAACGGGGGGGCGTGGCTTATGTTCTTGGCTGCCTGCCATCGTCTGTGCAGACAGGAAGCGCCTGGAAAGCGCGCGCTGGGCAGTCCCCGCCCCCCTCCTGCCTTCCTTCTCTTCGGCTCTGCAAACGGCCATTGCCTCACGTAGCTCAGCGCTGTCCTCTCCCTCCCCCCTGCTCTCCGCTCTCACACACAGGCTCCAGGAAGCTGGTGAGTCATCTGTTTGTCTCATCTCTACAGCACAGAGCGCTGCTGTCTTCTCTGCTGCATGCACACCTTAGTCCTTTTAAGGCAAGGTGCATTGCGTGTTCAGCAGCATTAACCCCTTCTGGCCATCATCAGAAAACCTTTTTTCTGCAATGCTGGGGTAGCTTTTCTCCCTCTAAGGAGAATCTTTAACCCTTCAGTGCTTGGTAAATTGTTTTGTGGGAACAGGCTGTGATAGCAGGATCTCACTTCCCCGGTTACTGTGCTCTTGTAAGGGGTTATTACTGCTCTTTCCGCGACGCTCGCTACTGAGTAGGGGGCATGTCGGATCAGGGTCCAGGCGGCGCGGACCTCTCTCCCGGCCCGCTTCAGGATTGGTCACGCGTATCTGATATGCCGGGGTTGACGGCGTCAGGTTCGTCTCTGGTCAGGGGCCTCAGTGATGTTAAAGCGCTCACTCGCTCCATTGACAGTCTGTCTGACCTCCTGGGTCACTGGGTATCAGCTAAGTCCCTACCGGCGCGGGGCAAGAAGCGCCACAGGCCTGTGATGGCGCTGTCTCCTCCGCGCAGCGCATCAAAGGCTTCGGATTCACCGACAAGCTCTGCTGGTGAGATCTCCGATTCTGATGAAGAGGATCGGCAGGGTCGCTCGGCTTCGCTTTCAGGCCACGTGGATGCTCTTATTGGAGCCATGCGGGAAGTGTTATAGCTGTCTGAAGAGGTGACGAGGCCGGGCAAGTCGGCCCGGCTGTATCAGGAGTCGCGTCGGGCTCGTTCGACACTGCCAGCGCACGATGAACTTAACGAGGCGGTGGAGAGAGAATGCCTGTGTCCGGATAAGCGCTTCCAAGGGATGCGGTTTTTTGATGCCCTGTATCCCTGCTCCACAGAGACGATCGCTAATTGGGTCCCCTCTCCTGAAGTGGACGTGCCATTGTCTCAGCTGAGCAAATCTTCTTTGCTTCCGGTTAAAGGGAAGGCGAGTCTACAGGATCCGCTGGACAGAAGGACGGAGTTAGCGGCGAAGTCCATCTACGAGGCCGTGGGTCATGGATTCCGAGCGGCCTTGGGGGCCATGTGGGGACAGCCTGTACATCTAGTGCACTAGTTAGGCGTTGGGCCAGATGGTGATGCTGAGCAGTGTCTGCCCTGGCTGGACCAGAATGGGAGACCACAGAATCCACAGATGATTCTGACCCAATTTCATGCCCAGCACATGCCTGACACCTAACATTATACTGGTGAGGCTTCCCTGAGATGGTTGGATCAGCTGCGGTCAGCATGGCAAGATGGGACTCCGCTGTCTGACGTGGAAAGGCTCTTCCAGCTGTTGGAAGAGGTGGCCCGATATAGCAGAGACGCAGTGCTGGATACTACTTTGTTTCTGTCCAGGGCTCAAGCCTCGGCCGTCACAGTCAGTAGAGCACTGTGGCTCAAACAGTGGACTGGAGACGCAGTATCCAAACAAGGTTTGCTTACTCTGGCGTACAAGGGCGGTCTGCTTTTTGGTTCGGACCTCACGGAGCTGATTGCTAAGGCCAAGGATGTGGCTTTGCCACAGCGGAAAGCAGCGGCCTCTACGTCTGACAGGTCAAGTGCCGGTAGTGGTCGTCGGTCCTTTCGACCCAGGGGACGATTCGATCAGCCCTCTTGGAGATTGGGTCGTCCCTCGTCTTCCGGTAAGAAGTCCACCCAGAAATCCCGTACTCCCTGGAAACAGCATTTCCGTCGGGACAAAAGGGAGGCTGACAAAAAGCCCGCTAAGGCGGACTGACGCCAGGATCCCTCTCGAGGGCTCTCGGGTGGGAGGTCGGCTGCTACAATTCGGGTCGGTTTGGGCGTCCCACGAATCGGACGCCTTGGTGACACGGGTTGTGTCAGCGGGCTATTTCATAGAGTTTCACTCTCTACCCCCGGACAGGTTTCGTCAGTCTCGCATCCCGTCCGTGCCCAAGCTGGCTGCTGCTCTGCTGCGGGAGGTCAACTCTCTTCTGCAGCAGGGTGTAGTGGTTCCGTTTCCGCCGGAGGACCGGGGAAGGGGGTTTTTACTCTAACCTTTTTGTGGTCCCCAAAAAAGGAGGACAAGTTTCATCCCATTCTGGACCTTAAGGATTTGAATCTTCATGTCCGAATCCGGAAATTCCGTATGGAGTCTCTTCGCTCCGTCGTGGCGGCCTTGTCGCAGTACGATTTTTTGGTGTCGATCGACATCCGCGACGCCTATTTGCATGTCCCTGTTGGCAGGGCTCACCAGTGCTTCCTGCGTTTCGCCGTAGGGCAGGCCCATTACCAATTTGTGGCCCTACCTTTCGGGTTGGTCTCGGCGCCCAGGGTTTTTACAAAGGTTCTGGCGCCGCTCATGGCGCTCCTTCGAAAGCAAGGAGTTCCGATTCTCCCCTACCTGGACGACCTGTTAATTGTGGCGCCCACAGCGGAGGAGGCAGTGACAGCTCGCGATCTCTCCCTTCAGCACCTGGAAGACTTCGGGTGGCTGGTCAATTGGAAGAAGTCGTCATTGGAGCCGTCGCAGTCAATCCTGTTCTTGGGGATGCATTTCGACACCGTACGGGCAGTGGTGTCCCTCCCTCCGGACAAACAAGCGAACCTTCGTCACCACGTCCAGGCTATGAGGTCGGTGAGGGCGATGTCCCTTCGGAAGTGCATGCGCCTTCTGGGTCTGATGGTGGCAGCAATGGAAGCGGTGCCGTTTGCACAATTTCATTCCCGGGATCTCCAAGATCTTATTCTGACCCGTTGGGACCAATCGCCGACTTCGCTGGATCGCTGTGTCGTCATCTCCCGCAGGGTGCGAGAGTCTCTTGGATGGTGGTTACGTCTGGAGGCTCTATCCCTGGGGAAATCCCTTCTTCTCCCACGGTGGTCGGTGATTACCACCGATGCCAGCCTGACTGGCTGGGGGGGGGGTTTGGAACGACCTCTGGGTTCAGGGGGTCTGGTCGTCAGAGGAGTCGTCTCTGCCAATCAACATTCTGGAGTTGAGAGCAATATTTCTCTGCCTCCGACATTGGACGGTCCCTTTGAGCGGTCTGCCGGTCCGGATTCAGACGGACAATGCGACAGCTGTCGCGTATATCAACCATCAGGGCGGGACGAGGAGTTCCAGACTCATGATGGAGGTCTCTCGGATCCTGCTTTGGGCCGAGTTCAGGGTTCCAGTCATCTCCGCGTTTCACATCCCGGGTGTGCTGAATATCTCGGCGGACTTCCTCAGTCGCGAGCGGGTAGATCCCGGAGAATAGAGTCTTCATCCGGAGGTTTTTACTCTGCTGTGCTCCCGTTGGGGGACTCCCCAAGTGGACTTGATGGCATCCAGGCTGAACGCCAAGATTCCGACAATCATGTCCAGGTACAGGGACCCGGAGGCTGTGGCGGTAGATGCTCTAGTGGCCCCGTGGGACCAGTTCGAGCTGATCTATGTGTTTCCGCCGGTATCCTTACTTCCTCTGGTGATAAGGCGGATCAATCTCAAACGAGTATCGGCGATTTTGGTGGCGCCGGATTGGCCGCGGAGGGTGTGGTATTCAACGCTGGTGTCTCTTCTGGCAGCGCCTCCGTTTCCACTGCCTCTTCGCCCGGACCTGTTAACTCAAGGGCCCATTCGTCATCCGGACCTGAAGTCACTTCGTTTGACGGCGTGGCTCTTGAGACCGAAATCTTGACCCGTCGTGGGTTTTCGTCCGAGGTCATTGCCACCTTGCGGGCGGCCAGAGGTTCAGCTATGACTAGTATTTATCACAGAACTTGGGAGGCCTTCTATTCATGGTGTTCTGGATCGTCAAGGAACCCGAGGGTTTTTTTCATTCCCAACTTCTTGGCCTTTCTGCAATGTGGTCTGGTCAAGGGTCTAGCAGTTAGTACCTTGCGGGGTCAGGTCTCTGCACTATCCGGGCTTTTTCGGAAGGCTATTGCCTCACGCAGGGATGTGCGTTCATTTTTTCGCGGGGTTGCACATCAGTTTCCGCCTCGGAGGGCGGTTGTGGCTCCTTGGCGGCTCAATTTAGTTTTGGAGGCTCTTCAGCATGGGCCGTTTGAGCCTATGGATTCAGCTACGCTTTACTTGCTTTCTTGGAAGGTGGCCTTCCTGGTGGCGGTCACCTCTTTAAGAAGGGTTTCGGAGTTGGCGGCACTGTCTTGCTCGCCCCCTTTTTTGGAATTCCACCCGAATCGTGTGGCGCTTCGTACCCGTGGAGATTTTTTACCTAAAGTGGTGTCGCGTTTTCCACCTCAATCAGGACATTCTGTTGCCTTCCCTCTGTCCGAAACCAAAGAGTCTGAAGGAGCGGGCCTTGCACTCGTTTGATTTGGTACGGGCATTGAAGTTCTATCTTTCAATCACGCAAGGGTTTCGAAAATCGGATTCTCTGTTTGTGATTCCTGCTGGTCGTCGCCGTGGTCAGCGGGCTTCCAAGGACACTATAGCTCGGTGGATATGTTCGGCTATCCTGGAGGCGTACCGGCTCAAGGGCGAGCCTTGTCCGGTTAAGGTTCAAGCTCATTCCACGAGAGCTGTTGGTTCGTCGTGGGCTTTTCGTCAGGGGGCTTCGGCAGCGCAGCTCTGCCGGGCGGCTACCTGGTGCTCCGTTCACACTTTTACTAAATTTTATAAAGTGAACGTGAGTGCTTCCGCCAATGCGGCCTTGGGACGCAGGGTCCTGCAGGCGGCAGTGGCTTAGGTTATCTCTTTATTTTTTGTTCGGCGCTTGTTGCGCACTTGCCTAAGTTGTTGGGGTGTTGGCGATCCTGCCACTGTTTCCCACCCTTGAGTTTTGGACTGCTTTGGAACTTCCCACTAGTAATGGATCTGTGTCTCCCTTCCTTCCCTTCTGCTGCTGAAAGACGGATTTTGGTAAGACCTTACCTGTAAAATCCTTTTCAGCGAAGGAAGGAAGGGAGACACAGCACCCTCCCATGGCAGAAGTGTATTATGGTTTTTCTAGATGCGGCGCGACTCCCTCCTGATGGCGGTCATCTGGTCTGGGGTTGGCGCACTAGGGCTCTGTTCCAGCATTGCCAGCTCATCGCAGTTGTCAGGTCCAGTAAGTAGTGCCTGGGACTGTGTGTTTTCATGCTGTTATATACATAACCTGTTCTCTCACATTTATGAATTTTCAGAAGGGGTTGTGTTGTTCCCCTGGTGTTGTCTGCTCTTCCTTAGCTTGTGTACGGACTGGAGAACATGGGAGTAGGAGGAGCCTAAGCTGGAGGGGCCGGTTGTCACTTTTTCTAAATCTGAGGTGAACTATCCTGTGGGGCTCCGCCTACCCCCACTAGTAATGGATCTGTGTCTCCCTTCCTTCCTTCGCTGAAAAGGATTTTACAGGTAAGGTCTTACCAAAATCCGTCTTTTTCTCGTTTTACCCTATAGCCTATTTACACTCCACTTCTCAGCAGCTCTCGTTTATAATCTTTCAGTGTAAATGCATATTAAGTCTCAGCATTGGCTTACCCTGCCTGTTCTGTAGAGATTCTCAGCAGCCATCTTATTATCATCACAGACAGGATTAAAATAAAAGGTAACATCTTGTCATATAGATAATACAGGATCCACCATTCACAAAAGGCGATGGTCTCAGCTGACCTTCTCCCCCCTCTCTGCACAATGACCTCTGCACAGGTCAGAGAGCATGCCTATAACCCAGTGAACATCCACAGTCTAAAGTGGTCCATATATCCACTGTAAGGCTTATCAGCTCAGGTAATATTGCCGCCTGATCATTTAGAGAGAATACAATTAGAAAAATCTTGACAATCAGAAATTAAAAACCTATTGATAAAAAAGAATATAAATGTCTGGTTTTAATAATTACAGAAATTTCTAGCTGATATATTCCTTAACATGATCAACACTCGTATAAGACGTAGATAGTACTCGGACCTCACAAGTGACCGTGGTCAGATAGTATTTAATCTAAATCACAATTAGTCAGGAAGCAGGAAACCACTAGAATAAAATTCCGCAAGTACAACAAACGTGATTGTATATTATCATGTCACTGAATTTTGGGTCTTCTATCCTTTGGATTACGAGCTCGGAGAGAATGAAGACACAGGACAGGATGTTTGTGTCTAAACATACTCTAAAAACTTTATTACAAAACACAGGGCTAATATACACCCTAAAGGCAGGAAACGGATTTGCCATATATGGTTCGATTATACAGTTTAGCTGAACAAGCGAAAAAAACTAGTTTCTGTATGCTTTAAAATATTTAATTAGACTTATCTAGTTAGCAAGGTCATTTCATCTTTCTGCAAGAACACATTATTGCTACAAGAAGAAACATCTGGCCAGGGAGAATCACGTTATCTTTTTAGCAAGGACACGCTATTGATACAAGAAGGAACATTTCAGCTTGCTGTTTTTTTACCTAAAATAACTGTCAGACTTATATAGCATAGATGGGGCCTTTAAACTTGAGGGACTCCATCTTCTGCTATAACATTCCATCCTTTTGTTCCTTCATTTATCAATACGAATTTCTATGTTTTCTTTTAGTACAACGCTGAATACACATTAAAAAAAGCTTAAAAACCAAATAAACCGCAAGACACATTAGCAAAACCTGTAAAATAGCTTGTACTATACCAGCCAACCACCCACCAATACCTTTAAACCAATTTGCGGGATTTAGAAAGGAAAATCTCTGTGTGGAATTATTGGCCAAAGTATCTGAACAGTTCACTCAAAAGTTTATCTCTTCCCATGAGACTGGGACAGCGAGAAAGGGTATGCTAGTGGACGTCACAGGGGCATGTGTACATATCCAACAATTAGCAATGGTCTGGTTTTGCTCCTTTAGTCCATCGATTAGAGCAAGATGGTGTCTAATGAATCTATTGTCGTCTCCATCCATGGTGCCTAACCTAGTCCATGCACCTGTGGTCGCAAGGATGCAGGTAAGTATAAACAATGTCATCAGTCTTTGTCCGCTGGTTCTCCTAGTATCTTTTTGCAATGGGACGCGTGGATCCAGGTCTCTTTTCCCTCTAACTTAACGGCTGTGCTTGTGGTCAGCAGAACTTGAAAGGGTCCATCAAACCGTGGATCTAGGCTTTTCCTCACGTGTCTTTTTATAACCACCCAGTCTCCAGGTTGCAGCGTATGGCTGCTAGAGTCTTGATCTGGATCTGGAAGAGAACTGAAGACATTATCATGTACTTGCTTAATCTTTTTGTGTAAAGTCCTCACATAGGAACTTAGCACATGGTTGTTCATTTCTAATGCTTGCGGATAGAAACACCCTAGGCTGGGTACGTTGCCAAACAATATCTCATATGGAGAGAGTCCAGTCTTTCTATTAGGCGTGTATCTTACTGAAAACAGAGCAAGTGGTAAACAGTCCGGCCATGGTTTTCCTGTCTCAGCCATGGCTTTCTGAATTTTTAATTTCAATGTCCCATTCAGTCTTTCCACTTTACCACTACTTTGTGGGTGATATGGGGTATGGAATGCTTGTTGAATTCCTAGAGCTGACATGACTTCATTCATTATTTCACCTGTGAAGTGTGTACCTCTGTCACTCTCAATTACCTCTGGTACCCCATACCTGCAGACCACCTCCGCAAGCAGTTTCTTTGCGGTTGCCGCAGCCGTGGCTTTGGCAATCGGGAAAGCCTCTGGCCATCCTGAGAACAAATCAATACAAACCAACACATATTCCCATGATCCTGACTTTGGCAGCTGAATATAATCAATTTGCAGTCTCTCGAATGGATAGAGGGGCCGGGGGGTGTGTTTGGGTGGTGTTTTAACTACTCTACCCTGATTATGTGTAGCACATATCATGCACCCTTGTACCAGGTTTTCAATACAGGTGGAGAATCCTGGTGCCACCCAATGTTTCTGCATCACACTCATCACACCCGTTTTAGATTGGTGTGTCGGCCCATGTAGTATCTGGGCAGCTGCTGGGTACAGTGCCCTTGGAAGTCATCGTCGTGTCCCTTTCCCCCATACCCCATTTGCTTCATTCAGGCATGCACCTTCCTTTAACCACTTATCAACCTCCTCCTTTTGAGCCTGAGCCTGCATTTGGGATAAGATGTCCTCCGACACAAAGGGGTTTTTAGGGGCACTTAACTGACGTACTGTTGACCCTTGTTGCGGCTTACAGGCTGCTGTTTTTGCCGCTGCATCTGCCATCGCATTTCCTCTGCTTACCTGGTCGGTGCGTCTGGTATGTGCTCTTACCTTTATGACAGCTACTTGTTTAGGTAGTTGTAGCGCATCAATTAACTGCTGGACCGCATCAGCATTCTTAATGGGGTGTCCTGCTGCCGTCAGGAAACCTCTTGACTTCCATATTGGACCAAAATCATGCGATATACCGAATGCGTACCTAGAATCTGTGTAAATGTTAACAATACTACCTTCCGCTAGTTTACAGGCCTCGGTTAGGGCCCTAAGTTCAGCTTCTTGAGCCGACTGGTGTGGGAGCATTGGTTCTGCCTTGATTACTGCATTGAGGGAGACAACTGCATATCCAGTATGGAAGGTACCTGAATCGTCCTGATGACGGGATCCATCTACAAAAAATTCAAAATCTGCATTTTGTAATTCATGTTCAAATCCAGTAGGTAAACCTGCCGTTTCTTGTGCCATCATTTGTACACAGTCATGAGGAACTTCCTCTCTTGGATCTTCCTTAAAAAGCACAGTACCTGACTCCTCCTTTAGATCCGAGAGAGGTAACAAAGTTGCTGGATTCAGGGTAGTACACCTCTGTAAAGAAACATTGGGAGGCATTAACAGTGCACATTGTAACCTGAGATGACGTGCTGCTGAGAGGTGAGCGGGTTGCACTTGATTCAATATAGTGTAGACATCATGAGGTGTTAGAACGGTGAGCGGGTGGTCAAGAACAATGTCTGCGGATTTATGGAGTAATAGTCCAACAGCATGCAGAGCACGTACACAGGATGGTGCACCTCTGGCTACCGCATCCAATCTGCCACGAAAGTAGGCAACAGGTCTCTGATTATCACCGTGTGTTTGAGTTAAAACTCCTGCTGCATGTCCAGCTTGTTCATGAAGGTACAGAGTAAATGGGAGCTCATAATTAGGGGTACCCAAAGCTGGAGCGGCCAAAATACGGTTCTTGAGAGAATAAAAACAGTCTATTGCCTCTGATGTTAGTACAAAAGGTGTTGGGGTAAGACAGTCATAGAGGGGCTGCATTAAAACAGAGATGGCATGAATCCACTGTCTGCAATAGGAAACAAGTCCAAGAAAAGTTCTGAGGGCTGCAACATTAATGGGGACGGTGAATGCCTGTACTGCTTGTTTGCGTGCATTTGTTAAATGACGAGCTCCTGGTGTAATGCAATGTCCCAAAAAGGTGACTGAAGATTTACAAAACTGAAGCTTATCTTTCGATGCCTTGCAGCCAGCGTGATAGAGAAACAACATAAGCGATATAGTTGCACTATGACATTGTTTCCTGGAGGGGGCACAAATGAGCAGGTCATCGACATATTGCAGAACAACGATATGTGGTTCAGACCATCCCTCCAGTATTTCCTGCAGGCTTGCAGTGTACATTGTGGGTGAATTCTGGGCACCCTGTGGCAACACTGTCCATGTATATTGACTACCCTGGAATGTGAAAGCAAACAGGTACTGGCAGTCAGGATGTAATGGTACACTGAAAAATGCATTTGCCAAATAAACCACTGAAAAGCAAAGAGAATTAGAAGGTATCTGTGACAGAAGAGTATGCGGGTTGGGCACAACTGGTGTTAGAAGTTCTGTGGCTTTGTTAACCAACCGGAGGTCATGGACCATTCTATATGCGGCTGGTTGTCCTGGCACGCTCTTTTTCTTTACTGGGAACAGGGGAGTGTTGCAAGGGGACTGGGTTTTGACTAGGACTCCTCTCTGTAGTAATTTTTGGACCTGCTGGGCTATGGCATTCTCCTGAGCCGAGCTAAGGGGATACTGCTTCTGTTGAGGCAAGATGGCTCCTGTTTTTAATTTCACCATTACTGGTTGAACTCTTAACCTACCAACATCTGTTTTGCCTGAGGCCCAAAAATCATGTGGTACAGCCTGCTCCAATATCGGGGGAAACTCATTTGTCTCTTCTATGCTGGCAATATCTAGTGACATAATTTTGCAAAGGGTACTTGGTTTTAAACCTGGGGTCATGGTGACAGTGCCATCGGGATGATACTCAATATGTGCTTGTAATTGGGACAACACATCATTTCCCAAAAGGTTACATTGGCCTCGGGGCGATACCATGAGCTGGCTATGTACAGTAGCTCCTTGAATTTGCAGGGGAATTCTTTTAGTGACAGGAAGCAGGACAGACGGGGAATTGAAGGGGGTGGCAATGACATGATGTGAAAAATCAGTGTCAGTATATGGCCAATCACCTTGCGTAATTACTGAATTGTCGGCCCCCGTATCTACTTGGAAATCGATTTCATGTCCCCCTGGTAGGTTCACCTGCACTATACAACTGGGAGTTGGGGGTAAGGAGATGAGGGGGTTCATGTGCAAGCTTCCCTCATCCTATGGGGGCGTTGTTTGGTCGGCTGGAGGACCCGTACTCTGAGCATTTGGATACGGGTTGGTCCTACAGTTCTTTCTAAAATGTCCTGGCTTTTTACATCCGTAACATAGTCTCTGTCCTTCTCCTTCAGTCTGTCCTCTGCCTCTGTTGTTTCTGGGAGTCGTCTCTACTATATGTATTCTGGCAGCTCTTTTTGCCTGCGCTATGTCATGCTGTGCCCCCTGAGCTATTCTAGCTAAATCTTCTGCCTTCACTGATCTCCAGTCCGGTCTACTTGCTTTTACCTTCTCTGCAATCTCTTTCTTTAGTCCATTCATGAAAGCACTTGCTAATACCCTCTCACTAGTCTTATTCCCGGGGTTGAACCCCATTTCTGACCAGGTTTTCTTTAGTGCATAGAAATAATCCTTAGGATCTTCCTCCTTTCCCTGCACTCTATCTTCTAGTGTAACTTGCTTTTCTGCTTGCCTGTCTTGACATGCTTTTACCAACGCTGCTGCGAATAGGACTCCAGCTGCTGCATCATTAGATTCTGCATCTACGGGTCCGGTCCTATTGGCATACTGTTTTTTTGTCTCATCTATCAACCTATCATAGCGGGCTTCATCTGCCAATTTTCCCTTAATTACCCCCTGCAGATCTATTCTAGTGGCATGATACGTATCCTGTATGGTGGTGATCATTCTAGCAAAACCCATAGGGGACTGGGACGGATCTGGCAGCTGGGAGATCAGTGCCAACTGCTCTGAAGGACTCCATGGTCTATACATTAACATTGTACGAGCTTCCTGACCTGGAACCACTGCATCCCCCCCTGCTGCTGCTGCTGCTGGTGCTCCTGGCACAACTACCGTCCTCATTGGGAATAGACTAGCTGGGTGGGGTCTCGGTCCTCCACATGCCACACAGATGTCTACTGTCAAGGGGTTCTGTTGTCCACATCTGGGGCAAACCCAACATTTAGGTTCCTGGGAATTCTGGTACTGGGGTGGGGGTGACGTCGGGAGCGGACAGGGAGGAAAATCTGTCATTCCAGTTTTTGTCAGTCTGTAACGTCCGTCTCCTAATTCTTCAATCTTTCCTTCAAAATAAGCGCATGCATTCATCCATACATCTACTGTCTTCAACAGACCCTTATCTTTCAACCATCCATGATAGGAGTTAAAGAAGGATTTCCATTTCTCTCCATTCATCTCTCCATTCTCATTCATTCCCGCTTTACACAATATTTTGTCAATTCCAATCAGTGCCTGTTTCCCTTCTCTGCGTACCACTAAGTCTTTGGCTATAATGCCTTCCTTGGCATTTTGGTTCCCCATTTTTTTCGGTTCTCCTCACCTAGAAGAGACTCCTCAGTCACTTAGACAATGGGCCACAAAGGTTTCTGAACCATTCCACTACTAGCCTCTCTAGGACTTATACGCCAACCAGAAAAACAGACCAAAAACATCAATCCCGGGACACATCCACAACACAATCATCGGATCCATACTTTCATTAAATTCTCCAAAGGATAGAAGGCAGGACTGTCAGTTTATCTGAGGGATTCTACTGGTTCAAAGGGACCTGAGCCAGACAACAATCTGTTGAATTACCTGGGGAGCCGACCGCTCGGGGGTGAGGGAGTCTCTTCTATGCAGTGATATAATTAGGTAGAATATAACAGTTATTCTTACCTCAGCGCTGTATATATCACCAACAGAGAGCTTCACTCGTCCCACGTCTCGGACCGGTCGAGCACCCTTGGGTAGATTAACTCAAGGTCCCTGTTCGAGGCGCCAGCTGTCGTCACTGAATTTTGGGTCTTCTATCCTTTGGATTACGAGCTCGGAGAGAATGAAGACACAGGACAGGATGTTTGTGTCTAAACATACTCTAAAAACTTTATTACAAAACACAGGGCTAATATACACCCTAAAGGCAGGAAACGGATTTGCCATATATGGTTCGATTATACAGTTTAGCTGAACAAGTGAAAAAAACTAGTTTCTGTATGCTTTAAAATATTTAATTAGACTTATCTAGTTAGCAAGGTCATTTCATCTTTCTGCAAGAACACATTATTACTACAAGAAGAAACATCTGGCCAGGGAGAATCACGTTATCTTTTTAGCAAGGACACGCTATTGATACAAGAAGGAACATTTCAGCTTGCTGTTTTTTTACCTAAAATAACTGTCAGACTTATATAGCATAGATGGGGCCTTTAAACTTGAGGGACTCCATCTTCTGCTATAACAATCATTAGGCTATATTTAGTAGCTTTACCGAGAATTCTATAATAAAGGCTCAGTGGTCAATGTTCTCGTGTATAAAACATTCACATAACATAAAAATAAGTAACAATGCATAACACTGACGTGGTAAATATAAAGCTTCCTCCTAAAAGGAAAACCCCACGCGGGGAGAGGACCACATCTGAAGACTCGACAATGACACATTATGATGGAATGATCATCTCGGAGCTTCTCCTGCTGAGCCTTCACCTCTTTCCAGGACATCGAGGAAAAAAAGAAAATACCTGACTATTCAAGGAACCATTCCTAAATAATTCTTAGTATTCTGGGATATTTGGCTGCATCCATTCTTTATGGAAATAAGGATCTACAAAAGCCAAACTGTTGTAAAATGCAGCAAATGTTCTATTGTGTGGTATACTGGGATCTACGGGGGCTTCAAACTCTGGGGTGACCATTATAAAGCAGCACAGAGCCCATTGTATAAACTCTACTGGTATATTTAGCTGTATTAGAACCAAAATATCTAACTGAAGGCCCACCATACATATTAGACTAATGTTGACCTATCCCACCGATATTGACAGATTCAGCTGAAACTCAAATGTGTATGGGGGCCCAGACAACTGATTGTTGGGGAAGTTAAAGGGGTATTCCTATTTCCAAGATCCTATCCCAATATGTAGTAGGTGTAATAATAATATTAGCAAATACCTCCAATTAGAAATGTAGTATAGTCCTTCTGATTAGCAATGTTGCTTACCCCATGTGCAAGGCATTGCAGTAGCTTAGGCATCCATGGTTACGACCACACATAGTTACGCTTAGTGGTCGTAACAATGAATACCTAAGCTACTGCAATGCCCTGCACATGGGGTAAGTGACATAGCTAGTCAGAAGAACTATCCTACATTTATAATTGTAGGTATTTGCTAATATTATTACACCTACTACATATTGGGATAGGATTTTGGAGATGAGAATACCTCTAAAGTGTCCGACATGTCCGATTTTGAACTATTGATCCTTCTGTTTCCCTGGAGATAGCTTATCACCAAAGATGTAGGACTGCGGTTCTCTTATAGAGAACACAGAGACACTCGGCTGAAGTACTCTTGTGTATGGGACAACGCTTTACTGTTGGAATTGCTGTGGCATATGAGAGGAGACTGACTATGAGCATCACTATCACGGTGAAAATATTTAGGATTTTTAAAGTCCTAATTTTAGGAGGTCCAAGTCCTAAAAAAATATTATTAACCAGGAACAATGTATTATTTAGAAAAAGACTCATCCATCGCCTGATTGGATTGTTTATAGTCATCTCATCTGCCCATGTAAACAGGACGTGCTGCCGACAATAAGCAACCATCTTGGTACACTTTGTATCGGCCCTTTTGAAAAGGCTTTATATGAGCACCGGTGGACTTGTTAGTGGGGCTGTGGCCTGACGCTGATGATTGGCCACACTATCTATCAGTATTCGGTCAGTATTTTTTCTCAGGAGTGGGAGCCAAAACCAGGTGAGGAACAATCAGAGAAACGGTCTAATAGAAACAAGTCACCAATTCTGCATTTATCACCCACTCCTGGTTTTGGCTCCCACTCCTGAGAAAAAATACTGACTGATTACTGATAGTGGGGCCGTGGCCTCAGGCCACAAGTCCACAGTGCATGACCGTGCTCATTCATGTGTATTTGTACATGTGAGATCTGAAATGAACGTGAACGACTGTGACCTGTTTGGTGAGATAAAGGTTACTGACGCACTTGATCTAAACTTAGTCCCGCAGTCCGGCTTCACCCATTTTTTTCCTACAGATCATATTACCTGAACTTATCATGTGTCTTCCCAGGCTGTAAACAGAGAGGAGGCAGTACATTGTAAAGACGAGGCCTACAGCGTCCAAAGCCCAAACCCGAGAAGCCAACAACTAATCTGTCATGTGTACAAATACATTCCACCCCTCTGTTATCCTGATCAGACAAGGAGCTCACATGGCTCATTAGAGGACGGGACGGAAATTCTCTTAAAGTGATCTACACCTCCGACATTAAATGTGACGATACGTTTCTAATGTCTAGACGGAGTGAGCCGTCTTTCTTTTTGACGAAGAAGAAGCCTGCTCCCGCCGGGGAGGTAGATTTCCGGATAAATCCCCGGGCCAGATTCTCCTCAATATATTCAGACATGGACCGGGTCTCAGCAGCGGACAAAGGGTAAAAACGCCCACGGGGAGGAGTAGCGCCAGGTATCAGGTCGATTGGGCAATCGTATGGTCTATGAGGGGGTAATGTCTCTGCTTCTCTTTTATTAAAGACATCCGCATAAGACCAATAGGGAACCTGTAGGCCGGGTAGATTGGCTGGGGTAGGAGAAGGACAGGCAGGAAGAACGGGAACTAAACAAGTCTTATGGCAGTCCTCTCCCCAGCGAAGGACTTCTCCGGTCTGCCAATCAAGCACGGGTGCATGTTTCTGGAGCCAAGGTAGGCCTAGCAAGAGGGCATGAGAGAGTCCAGGCAGAACATGGAAGAAGATGCTCTCAGAGTGCAGCATTCCCACCTGCAGAGTTATGGATTCGGTGATGAGTTGAATGGGATGCGGTAAGAGACCCCCATCCATGGAGGCGACAGATAAGGGTACAGCCAGGGGTTTGGTGGGAATGTGGTATTTCTCTACCAGGGATAGAGAAATGAGATTTCCGGCAGCTCCAGAGTCAAGTTGAGCTAGTACACAGAAACTGTTCTCCCCGCAGATGATAGAGACCGACAGCATCAGAGATGGAGAGGGTTTACTCTTGTCTAGGACGACCTCTCTGAGCGATCCTAGACACAGGTGTTTCCCGACCTCTCCGGGCAGGAACGGATCCGGTGCTCCTTACTGCCACAGTAGAAGCAGCTCCCCTCGGCACGGCGTAATTCTTGACGGGTTTTGACCATCTTGGTCTGGTCGACCTGCATAGGCTCGGGTGAGTGCGCCTGAGGAGGAACGGAGGAAGTGACGGGTTTCTGAAAGATAGGGGCAAGGCGTGGAAACCTCCTCTCACGGGTGACCTCTTTGGTGCGCTCCTGGAACCGGATGTCAATCCGGGTGGCGAGTGTTATTAAGTCGTCGAGAGTGGTAGGAATGTCCCGACCGGCGAGTTCATCTTTAATACGGCCGGACAGACTCTCCCAGAAGACGGACACCAGGGCGTCGTTATCCCAGGCAAGCTCCGAAGCAAGGGTACGGAACCGTATGGCATATTGGCCCACGGTGAGACTTCCTTGACGGAGGCGTAGCAGAGATGAGGCGGATGAGGTCTTCCGTCCTGGTTCGTCGAAGACTTTCCGGAAAGCCGTGAGAAAGGCTGGCAGGTTGGACACCAGGGAATCTCCTCTCTCCCATAGAGGATTTAGCCAAGCCAGTGCCTCCCCCGTGAGATGGGACATGATGAAGGCTACTTTGGCTCAGTCGGTGGAAAACTGATGTGCCAAAAGTTCGAAGTGCAGAGTGCACTGGTTAGTGAAGCCCCGTGCCTGACCGGGATCTCCGCCAAAACGAGGCGGGGCGGAGAGACGGGGACCGGGAAGGGATGCTATGGTATTGCTGTGCAGCGGCGGCGCCGGGGTAGTAAGTGTGCGAGTGGAAGCAGCTCCCGATGAGACAGTCAGTGTGTCCAGGCGAGAGTTAACACTACGCAGGTGACTCAGGATGGACTCCTGTTGGGACCTCTGACGGGAAAGTTCATGACATAGGTCCGAGAGCGAGGGAGCTTGGGTGCCACCGGGTTCCATGGCCTGAGCAAACTGTAACGGGTGTGGGAGGTGGAACCTCTGAGCTACTATACAAAGGGTAGTCCTTGTAAGGAAGCGGGTGGCTCCCAGGGAAGGCGGGTAGGTAGACACTGCAAGTGACAAGGACAGTCTCAGGGTAGAAGGGCAGGGTGGTCACAGCAAGTGACGGGGACAGTCTCTTGACAGGCGGGTGGTCACGGCAAGTGACGGGGACAGTCTCTTGACAGGCGGGTGGTCACGGCAAGTAACGGCTAAGCCTCCAGGTAGGCTAGCAGGCAGGTAGCAGGTGAGTGCTCCCAGGTGAGCGAGTAAGAGTCTCTGGACAGGCAGGTGGTCACAGCAAGTGACTGCTAAGCCTCCAGGTAGGCTAGCAGGCAGGTAGCAGGAGAGCGCTCCCAGGTGAGCGGGTGAGAGTCTCTGGACAGGCAGGTGGTCACAGCAAGTGACGGCTAAGCCTCCAGGTAGGCTAGCAGGCGGGTAGCAGGTAAGCACTCCCAGGTGAGCGCTCCCAGGTGAGCGGGTAAGAGTCTCTGGACAGGCAGGCAGGTATCTGGCAGGTAGTTCCTGGTCCGCAGGCGGACTGATCCATAGACAGACTGGCAGGTGCTGGTAGGCAGACTGTCGGACCACAGGATTGCAAGCAGGTAGACAGAAATCAGGCAGGTATCAGGCAACGGGACCTGAGGGCTGAAGCAGAGTTGAAAGGCTTTGCAACAACAGAGCTCGGGCACCTCCATTTTGGAGGAGGTGCCTTATATATGGTGAAGTCCTCCGGCCATTGGCCGGGGACTCCTTAGGACGGCGCGCGCGGCCCCTTTAAGAGAGAGGGAGCGCGCGCGCGCCCTAAGCACCTTGACCGGGAAGCAGCGTGCGCTGCCAGCAGAGCGGGAGGAAGACGCCGGGCACGGAGCGGAGAGGTGAGGGGAACGGCGTCCCAGCCTAGCAGGAGGCAGGGACGCCGACGCTACAGTCGTCACGTGATTGTGGCAGCCGTCACGTGCTGGTATAACACGCTGCAATTAGAAATGGGAATCGGCACAGGAGTCACAATATAAAGTCAGTGCTGGTAGTAACACAAGAATCCAACAAGCCGAGCGTCCACACGTCGTCCAACAGCCCAACATGGATGATGAGAAGCTGCAGGACGTCACATAATCCGCGATATTCAGGCAGAGAACACAAACCGCAATGTGCTGCCACCGACATCTTCATCAGCTCAAGAGGAGGCGACTGTGTAAGAACATCACCGTTTTGTTTTCCCCCCTGAATATCGTGGATTATTAGATGACTGATGTTCTGCTACTTTTTCTTTTTGAAGTTGTCTACACACATAATGGCTGCAGAGGACTGAGAGAAAGTCCACAGGGAACAAAAGAGAAGTCGGGAACAGAAGGGGAGACGAGGGCTGAGCCACTTACACAGACAGAAAGCTGAGGAGGACATGTTATTACTCCAGGATCTGCTCCATTCATTCCTTATGTGGCATCCAAGTGCTGAGCTCGGCTTTTTCCAGAGCCCCATAGAGAATGAATGGAGCTGCAGTTGTTCCCTGACTTTCCGTTCCTTCCCGATCAGACGATGGTTCGCAGTGGTCAGACCCCACGATCAGTAAGTGATCACTGAGCCTGTGGATAAGTGATAACTAAAGTTGACAAATCCCCAGGCCCGGATGGGATACACCCGCGAGTACTGCAGGAATAAAGTAATGTCATAGATAGACCATTATTTTTAATCTTTAAAGATTCCATAATAACAGGGTCTGTACCACAGGACTGGCGTATAGCAAATGTGGTGCCAATATTCAAAAAGGGGACAGAAACCGAACTTGGAAATTATAGGCCGGTAAGCTTAACCTCTACTGTGGGAAAAATCCTGGAGGGTTTCCTAAGAGATTCTATAATAGAGTATCTGAAGAAGAATAGCCTCATGACCCAATATCAACATGGGTTTACAAGGGACCGTTCCTGTCAGACTAATCTGATCAGTTTTTATGAGGAGGCAAGTTCTGGACTGGACCAAGGAAATGCAGTGGATGTTGTGTATATGGACTTTTCAAAAGCTTTTGATACGGTTCCACACAAAAGGTTGATACATAAAATGAGAACAATGGGGATAGGGGAAAATATATGTATGTGGGTTAAGAATTGGTTCAGTGATAGGAAACAAAGGGTGGTTATTAATGGAAAACACTCAGACTAGGTCTCATTTAACAGTGGGGTACCACAGGGGTCAGTATTGGGCCCCCTTCTTTTTAACATATTTATTAATGACCTTGTAGGGGGCATACAGAGTACTATTTCAATATTTGCAGATGACACTAAACTCTGCAGGGTAATCAATACAGAGGAGGACAATTTTATATTACAGGAGGATCTATGTAAACTAGAAGCTTGGGCTGATAAATGGCAAATGAGCTTTAATGGGGATAAATGTAAGGTAATGCACTTGGGCAGAGGAAATAAAATGTATAATTATATGCTTAATTGTAAAACACTGGATAAATCTGTCACTGAAAAAGACCTGGGTGTATTGGTGGACGACAAGCTCATGTTTAGTGGCCAGTGTCAGGCAGCTGCTGCAAAGGCAAATAAAATAATGGGATGCGTTAAAAGAGGCATAGATGCTCATGAGGAGAAGATAATTTTACCTCTATACAAGTCATTAGTGCGACCACACTTAGAATACTGTGTACAGTTCTGGTCTCCGGTGTATAAGAAAGACATAGCTGAACTAGAGCGGGTGCAGAGAAGAGCGACCAAGGTTATTAGAGGACTGGGGGGTCTGCAATACCAAGACAGGTTATTACACTTGGGGTTATTTACTGTGGAAAAACGAAGGCTTAGGGGTGATCTTATTACTATGTACAAGTATATGAGGGGACAGTACAAAGACCTTTCTACTGATCTTTTTACTCTGAGGCCAGAGACGGGGACAAGGGGGCATCTTCTACGTCTGGAGGAAAGAAGGTTTAATCATAATCACAGACGGGGATTCTTTACTGTAAGAGCAGTGAGACTATGGAGCTCTCTGCCTCATGATGTTGTAATGAGTGATTCACTAATAAAATTTAAGAAGGGCATGGATTCCTTTCTTGAAAAGTATAATATTACAGGTTGCAAAAACTAGATTCCATGATAGGGCGTTGATCCAGGGAACTAGTCTGATTGTCGTATGGAGTCGGGAAGGAATTTTTTTCCCCAATGTGGAGCTTAGTGTTTGCCACAGGGTTTATTTTTGCCTTCCTCTGGATCAACATGTTAGGCTATGGGTTGAACTAGATGGACTTAGTCTTCCTTCAACCTTAAAAACTATGTTACTATGTATGTAACTTGTTATCTTCAGACATCCCCTCTAAGCAATGGCGCACGCCAGCAGTGAAGGCGGGAGGAGGCGCTGGGTACAGGGAAGACTTTACCTCTGGGGGCCACATATAGGGCATGTGAGGGGTGGACACTTCCCGTATTCACCATTACTGAGCCCCCGCTCTGTACCGCTCTTATCTGAGTGCAGGAGACACAGCAGTCACTAATCAGCCACTCTCCGGCACTTGCAGCTGTCCGAGCTCTGCTGTGCCTGTTAGGGGTGAAGTTCGGGTCCTAGGAGGCAGCGACTATGCAGCCTGCAAAGCAGATGACAGCCCGGGTACCACGTCTCCGGATAAATCTCCACCTTGTGAGCTGCTTCTTGTGCAGCAGCCCCATGCAAGTCGCTCCGCTCTCCTCAGCCAGCTCCTGCTGAAGACTGAGCTCCTCTGCCCAATCTAGGAGCCCAATAGCCCTGATCACACCAGTGGTAGCCCAGTGCTGCTGGGGGGGGCAGGGCTAGATCCGATTTACAGATAGCAAACTAATCAGCCCTAGATATTTCTAATAGCTGCAGAGCAGGCGACATAACTCTGACCGGTGTCCTCATAGACCTCTCCTCAGCCGGGACTAATAAGAGCAGTAAGATGGCCGTCATGGGGTCCATTGTTAGATCTCGGCTGCCATAGAAACTCATCGGCACCATGATCGCGCCTCCCTCTCCGGTCTTAAGTGCCTAAATGCTGTGAAAGCCACTGACTGTGTCATATAAGGGGTTAAGCTGCCAGGATCAGGGTTGGCTCCACTGCTGGCGCCTGAGGCAGGAGCGGGACTGTGTTATACCGCCACACGACTGCCGCAGATCTTGTAAGAGTCCTGACTGCACCTGCCTGATGATAATGTGTCCTATAACGCGGGTCCTGGTACCAGACTGCCCTTTACATATTAATCACTAGCAGGGAACCAGTTACTTACAGGTTCTAGTTTCTGATGTGTTTCCAGGACCTGTAGTTATCAACATTTTACCCTTAAGGCCCAGTTATAATATTACTGCAACACTCTCACTACATATGAGCATCCTGTACCTGTATACCTGCCCTGTGTGCGGCGCAAAAGTATATAACAAAATGTGTGTACACAAATACCTATCTCCTGAATGGTATTACTGCTAGATCTCCTGTACATAGAAATATGAGGTTCTTAGCGCACACTTTGAGCAAATTGTGCGAGCCCATCTGCCACCGTCAAGGCGACCTCTTCAGATGGGTCCCTACACTAACACTACACTAACTTACTAACTGGGACCACCATTTTTAATGTTTATTATTACTGTACTAATGCAATCAATTGTACCTGTTATAATTCATTTTTTAATTAGTTTTATAATTTTTTATTACTCTTGTGTTTATGATAATGGTATTACTAAAATCCCTATACTTAGTGTTGATCCAGAAGAAGGCAAAAACCCCAGGACACCTTCAGCCAATTTGTGTCACAGGGGAAAAATTCCTTCTTGACCCCGAGAAAAGGCGATCAGTCCTAGGACCCTGGATCAAACCTAATAATGTTATTATTAGTTGTATAATTAATATATTACTTATTGTACTACTGGAGTTATTTTAATTTATGTTTTTATTTTTATAAATATAGCTATTTAATATTCTTCTTATTATTAATAACCTGCTATATTTTTACATTATTATTATTCTTTCCTATCACTACTAATACTACCCTATAACTACAGTATTGATCCAGAAGAAGGCAAAAAACCCTGGACACCTTCAGCCAATTTGTGTCACAGGGGAAAAATTCCTTCTTGACCCCGAGAAAAGGCGATCAGTCCTTGGACCCTGGATCACACTGCTATTCTACCTACTACTATTACTACTGTTATTTTATTACTATTTTATTTATTTCTTACTATTATCACTAGTATTATTACTCTTATTACACTAATACTGATACACTACCACTATATTACACTATCCTGCTGTTATTTGGTGGTCTGATACTTACCAGCCGGTATTGCCGTATGTGATGTTATCGGCAGAGAGGTTCCAGCAGGATGGTCCACATGATGTTCCTCTTTCCTCTCAAATACCGGTTGATGTACTGGCGGAAGTTGGTCTGGTTCTCCTTCTTCCTTCTTGTTGTTGGGATCGGTTGTCTTCTTTTCTGGCCTTTGGCCGTCACTTCCCCCCTAGGGATCTTGATGTGGAGTTTCATCTTCTTTGCTTTCTCTTCTTTCTCTTCTTTCTCTTCTTCCTCTTCATCCAGGTAGGCGCACAGTTCTTTTAGTGTCTTCTGTCTTAAATCCATGATGTCCAGCTTTATCTTCTTTGCTGCTTTCTCCTCTTCTTCCTTCTCTTCTTCCTCGTCTTCCTCTTCATCCAGGTACTTGCGCCGTTCTTTTAGTTCCTTGCGCCTTTCTTCCCTCTTCCTTTTCTCCCTGGCTTTATACTCTTCGATGCATCTTCTTTGGGCAATGGGGTTGGTCGGCATAAGGCGCTGGAAGAGAAGAGATGAAGTTAGGAGGCTACAAGGAAGATCCGAATACACAGCTACCTTATAGAAGAGGCCGTAGCGTTGCCCTGAGTCGTCTCACTGACCTCCTTCTTGTAGAGGGGAGAAGGGAGAAACTTCACACAATATGCCAGTCTCCTCAGCTGTTCCTCAATACTGATGTAATCTGCAGAAAACACAACCAGATATTAGGAGCAATCCTCACCGTACAAAGAGGACGTATGTATGTTAAGACTGTCAGAAGGAGCTCACTGATGGATTCTCAGTTAACTAGTTCTGCAGCCAGCAATAGACAGTACAGCACAGAGGGTACAGGAGGCAAACTGTGCACAATTTTCAATAAAACTCAGAAAAATATTTACCACCAAGTATATGCATTAAAGGAAAGAAAATGTCCCCACAGATGAGTCTGTTTAATGAAAGCCCCAGAAAGCCATGTAACAAGAGTATAGAGAACGGTGAGTGAGTGATGGATACTACCGGGTCCAACGCTGGCAGAATACTCCATCCCCATGGTGTCCGCTGATATCTTCTCTTGTAGAAATGTATCCAAAATCTATAAAACCTCAGGAGGCGTCAGCAGAGGGTTTGGTGATTGGCTGATATTTCTTTGGTCTTAGAAACATTGGCTATAAATAATTCGGGGGCTCTGCTGGGGAAAGGGCAAATTGGGAAATGTGTAGGATATTTACTGTTCTGTATCTGAGCTTCATTAAAGGGGAATTATCAGATGGAACAAGTCATCCCCTTATCCCTGGGCTCGGTGACGACTGATAGATCAGTGGGGTCCGACCGCGGGAAACTCCAGCAATCACCAAAAAAGGGCAGTGACCCCCATTAGAAGTGATGGCTGGATCCTTCCAGATGGGAGATGTGATGAGTGTGGCGCCCCCCACTGGTGTCTCAGCGTATCATGTGTTGGGGAATAATGACTTCTCCTCTGGTAAATGGGCTGATTCCTGTCAGTTGTGGTCGCTGAGTGCGTGTGATGGGATGTGGCTCCGTCCATTAGATTATATCACGTCTTATACCTAGAATCTCTCGCTGATCGCAGGTGTCTGTCTTCACACTCAGATGAGATGGAACAAACTGACCACATAGGAGGTTTTTTTTTTTTTCAAATTCAAACCGAGCAATCCTATTGGCTGAGTATGACTGTCGTTACCATGGTGACAGAATGTTAAAGGGACAGAACATTAATAATGTATAATAGTGTATTTTATTACATATTTCACATAATAGTGGCTGATATATGGACCTGTACAGATAATACACTTCTATAACTCCTCATATTTTTCATACAGCAATTTGGTGGTGCTGCAGAGATATTTTGGGCGTAATATAACTTGTGCTGGCAATTGATCATCTATAAAGTAGTCTGGTAATGTATGTAATGGTCCTAAGATTGTGGTTTTATGTTCAATACAAATCTAAATATTAATCAGACGTCACTCCCTGCTATTTGAAGGGTTTTTGTCCCTTTCCCTATGTCAGAGTAGTATCACATATAGCTCGGATACGCTGCAGCCTTCAGAACAATGAGGTCCGTTGTGGCTTTCCCCTGCACATTCGGCCATTATATAAGTGACGGCAGCTGCGTTGTGCCCCTGCACGGCTGATAGCGTCGCTGTGCAGGGATTCAGTATGGTGGAGCTGGGGCTCTTTTCTTTTATGGGTCGATACAAGTCTTGTTCAGACATATAAATATGCCTTGATTACATTGTAGAAAAGAAGGGTGACATTACAGGAGTTCCATACATTCTCAGTGTAAGATCAGTGGGGTCGGACCCCCGGCACCAGGGAGTATACAGAAGGAGCTTGTGAATGTCTTACTTTAGTGGTCTTGTAAGCTCCTCATCCCACACTTTTCCTGTATAGGACATATAGCTTTTCTGTATACATAACTCTTATGTAAAAACAACATCCTCCATGCACATTTCTGTAGGTTGCCTGATGGTTCAGGTGTAGTTACATCATTTTTTTCTACTGCCCGACCTAACAGCGTTAGCTTGCTCTTTTAGCAATCCAATTGTATTGTTTCACATTTGGGGCGATTGTGTCAGCGGCAGGTTTCATTGTGGGGTTATATAATGGGCACTATTTTTATAGGCTTATTTGGATATTAATGCCTTTGTGAATAGATACTTTGCTGCTGCCTTGCTCTTTATTATATTGTGGTGGGCAGTCTGTAGTCATATATTCAGATTTTCTGTGACTAGTTGGGCATATATATGTGAGGATTAACCATATCAGTACCTTGCAATGGTTTTGTTATTCATTGGGGCAATTGTTGCTTTTTAGTTGTTTTTTTTAACATGTCTTGTATGTTTAGTCTTTAATAAAATTCTATATTTTTGCTATTCCTTGGTGATCCCTGTCATTGCATCCTTTCTTTCTCCTTGTTTCTTTGCATCTCTATTATGTAGCTGCAGGGTTAGGGACGGCCGGTTCCTTGCAGGAATAGTTATCAGGACGGGTGCGGTTTCTGCTGTAATAACTCATTCATGTGACCCATCAGTCATCACCCGATCAGCCGGGCAATGCTCAGCACAGGCCGCCGTCATCCCACTTCTCTACATCTATTATATAGATGACGCGCCCCTGGGCCTGTGTCGCGCTGCGTTGCGCACGCGGGAGCTTACCCGGAGCCGGATCGCTTGAGGGTTGTAGTCTCGTGGCGGGGACCCGGTCCGTGCCCAGGGAGTCAAACTGAGCGGCGATGTATCAGCGGTAGATGTGTACGACTACGCCACCCGTTGAATGCAGCTATGGAGCTGCCGCTGCAGGACAGTCCGCTGAGGCCGGTGGATGGATGGTGCAGCGTAGATGGTATAACCCCCAACGGGAGGGGTATGGCCTCAGGGCAGCAGATGTGGATGATGGGGGTAGCAGGAACCACTCAGAGACGGTGCGGTGTAATTCAGGGTCTTTACTGGTAACAACGATAGACCCTCCCGGAGTACTTGCTAGCGAACGGGGCCTGGTCAGTCCTTGAGCAGATGGGATCTCCCCTGGCCAGGCGGAGTTGTAGGCCTCCCAAACTGACTGTACTCTTCTGGCTACCTTGCTAGAAGCGGATATAAGTAGCCCACGTCCCTGAGTGTACCGTGTGGTGCTCACCCGTATGGCCGGTGACTCGGGGCCTTCTAATGGCTTCCGCTCCACGATGGCGGTGCTGGTCCCACGCGTGTGACCGTGCCTTCGGGTTTCTGGGCCTGAGGACCTGAAATCCCCTGCCGGTCGGCTTCTGCTGCTGGGTCAGAGTTAGTCCCCACAGCCTCGGACGCCGGGTCCGGTAAGAAATCTTCTCAGTCAGGGCGAGCTCTGCAGCTGCCAGCCCCTGGCTTGTAGTAGTATTGCTCCCACTGAGCTTCTGCTGTTTCTTCCTATGCTGCTTCTCTGTCTCTACTCTCCTTGACTGACTAACCCTGCTTCAGCCCCGGGTTTACATAGGGGAAGTTCTTCCCCTCCCAAGACTGGGCAGGAGGTGTGGCATGCACAGGATCCCTGACCAAAGGACCTCCCACCTGCTCTCAGACATAACATTACATTACTGTGGAAACCAGACCCCTGGGGTGCCACATTCCCCCCTAGTAAAATTTAGTACTCCGGGACTAAACATATTTTAGAAAAACATAACAAGATATAAACAATAATAATACAATAAGAAAACACATAACGATGGTTACGGCGTGTCCGCAACCGGGTGCAGTTTTGAAGAAAAGCAAGGTGTCCATTTCACCAAAACAGGGAGACGTAACCAGGTAGGGGTCTGTCCTACCCCGAGTCCTTAACAGTCTCTAGTCCATCCTGGGTTACGTTCCAACTATGTACAAGGATTCCCGGTAATCCACCAAGGATTCCTAAAAGTAACTGGAAACACAAAATTATACACAAGCAACAATACACAGGTAAACATAAATAAAACAATTTATACACTTCAAATCCTCCAGCGTGCGGGTAACTGGCCTCTAGTGGCCCTAGTGGACCTACGGAGCTGTACTGTCTGGCCCTGAACTACAGGGTGTAGGAGCTGTCAAGGGTAAACTGGGCAGCTGTCTACCGGCTCTTTGTCTCACTAGGGGTACGGCAGGCTCACTATAAGCAGAGGGTTGATCCTCCTGTTCTGCTTGTGTGGAGTCTTCTGCCTCCTGGACCGGCTGTTCTTCCAGCTCTACCTGTTGCTCCGTAGGTGCTTGGGATGCTGGTTGGAGGAAGGTGAGTACGGGTACCACAACTGCACCATTGACTTGAGTCCAAGACCGAGGGAAGTCCCCGAGCACAGTACTAACCATATCTTCCCTTTCCTCTACGGGTCGATGGTCTTCTTGTTCCTCTTCAGGGTTCCTCAGTTGTTCGGGACACTTCTTCAGGTGGTCCCGGGATACAATGGCTGTGGTTTCCCCTCCGTCTTTACTGATGGTACAAACCTTCGGGTTCTCGTGGCTTGAGGGCAGTACGGTGTACGGGTCCTTCTCCCACTGGTCGTCCAACTTGTGGAGCCGTCTCTTCCTCTTCAAGACCTGCTCTCCGGGTACCAGGGGAACAGCGGGAGCATACTGGTTGTAAGTTTTCTCTTGTCTTTCCCTAGCCTGACAGAGACTTCGCTCCACGCTCTCCTGTACTCTCCGGTACTGCTGCTGCCTCTCTGTGTCCCAGTCTGTTTCTGGTGAAGTGTCCTCGGGTGTCAGGACTCCCATTTCCAGGTCAACAGGTAACTTACCAGGTCTTGCCCTCATTAGGTAAGCCGGGGTACAGTTGGTGGAACCTACCGGGATGTGGTTGTATAGGTCCACCAGATCGGGCAACTTCTCAGGCCACAGACTGCGTTCTTCCAGGGGCAACGTTTTTAGAAGATCCATTACCACCTGGTTCATTTTCTCACAAAGTCCATTAGTTTGCGGATGGTAGGGTGTCGTCCTTATCTTCCGGCAGCCATACAGATTGCAGAATTCCTGGAAGACCTCCGCTTCAAAGGCAGGTCCCTGGTCCGTCAGCACTCGGTCCGGGTACCCGTGTGGACGGCAAAAGTGCTGCTGGAAGGCTCTAGCTGCTGTTTGAGCCGTTAAGTCCTTGACGGGGACGACAACCAGAAACCGGGAGTAATGATCCACGATGGTTAACGCGTAGACGTAGCCACTTCTGCTTGGGGTCAGTTTTACATGATCCAAGGCTACCAGTTCCAACGGTTGCCGGGTGACGATGGACTGCAGGGGAGTCTTCTGGCTGGCGCGGTCCTTCCTTCTCAGGTTGCACGGGCCACAGTCTCTGCACCACTTCTCAATGGTTCCCCTCATGCCTACCCAGTGGAATCGCTCGCGCAGCAGGAACTCCAGCTTCTTCCACCCGAAGTGTCCAGCTCCGTCGTGGTATGCCTCCATCACCATGGCTGCGTCTCTTTGTGGCACTACTACTTGCCAGAGTAGTTCATGCGTCCGGGAGTTAACCATTCTGCGGCACAACTTCCCCTTGTAAAGGAACAGTCGACTCTTCTCTGCCCATAGTTGTTTGGCTTCCTCCGGAGCGTCTGGTTCAAGGCAAGCCTCCGGGCGAGTCAGCATCTCCTTCACCAGTCGGACGGCAGGGTCGCTGTCTTGCGTTTCCGCCCAGTTGTAGTGAGGTAAGGGGTTCAACGTAACAGCCTGCTTACTCCTTACCCGGTGGGAATACTGGATAGTCCCATGACGGTGGAACGCAGGGAGTTCAACTTCTTCCAGTCCCTCCGGATCTTCTCCTTCGTCCGGCAGGTTGGGCATCCTGGACAGGGCATCCGCGTTGGTATTGGAGCGTCCGGCCCGGTATTTGATTGTGAACTCGTAGTTGGACAGACGGGCCATCCACCTCTGCTCCAGGGCACCGAGTCTTGCCGTGTCCAGGTGTGTCAACGGGTTGTTATCCGTGTACACGGTGAACCGGGAAGAAGCGAGGTAATGCTTAAAGCGCTCGGTGACTGCCCATACTACGGCCAGGAACTCTAGCTTAAATGAGCTGTAATTCTCGGGGTTCCTTTCGGTGGGTCGCAGTTTTCGGCTGGCGTAGGCGATTACTCGTTCCTTCCCCTGCTGGATCTGGGACAGTACGGCTCCTAGCCCGATGTTACTGGCGTCGGTGTAGAGGATAAAGGGCTGGCTATAATCCGGGTACGCCAGGATTTCGTCCCCCGTGAGGGCCATCTTCAGCTGGCGGAAGGACTCTTCTTCCAGCTCCTCCCATTTGAAGGGCGGCTTCTGGTTCTTGGCCTTCCGGGACTGGCCTATCAGGAGGTCCTGCATAGGTGCTGCCTTTTTGGTGAAACCGGGAATAAACCTTCGGTAGTAGCCTACCAACCCGAGGAACTGCCGCACTTCTTTTACGCTGGAGGGGCTTGGCCATTCCTTAATTGCGGTGATCTTATCAGGGTCGGGAGCCACTCCGTCAGCGCTCACCACGTGTCCCAGGTACTGCACCTTTGGTTTCAGGAGGTGACACTTGGAGGGTTTCACCTTTAGGCCGTAACTCGCCAGAGCCTCGAACACTTCCGCCAGGTGTTTCAGGTGGTCCTCATACGTCTTGGAATATACGATGACATCGTCCAGGTACAACAGGACCGTCTCGAAGTTTCTGTGGCCCAGACAACACTCCATTAGTCGTTGGAAGGTTCCTGGTGCGTTGCAGAGTCCGAACGGCATGCAGGTGAACTCGCTAAGTCCCATCGGGGTGGTGAATGCGGTCTTCTCCCGGTCCGCCTCTGCTACAGGAACCTGCCAGTACCCGCTAGTGAGATCCAAGGTAGAGAAGAAGTTAGCAGATCTTAAAGCAGCCAATGACTCCTCTATCCTTGGCAAGGGGTACGCATCCTTGTGTGTGATACGGTTGATTTTCCGGTAATCTACACACATCCTCATGGTGTTGTCTTTTTTTCTGACTAAGACTAGTGGAGCTGCCCAGGGGCTACAGCTATCCCTGATCACCCCAGCCTCCTTCATGTCTCTAAGCATCCCCTTGGCGTGTTGGTAGTGGGCAGGGGGTACGGGTCGATACCTCTCTTTTATAGGAGGATGGTCTCCCGTGGGGATGTGGTGTTCTACCCCCTTGACTCGCCCGAAGTCTAACGGGTGTTTACTGAACACTCTCTCGTACTCTTGAACCACCCGATAGACTCCTTGTTTCTGGTGTGCGGGAGTGGAGTCAGTACCCAGATGTAGTTGCTGACACCAGTCCTCCATGTTTTTCTTAGAGCCGTTACCTTCCTCCGGGTGAGATGGAGGCAAGGGTTCCACAGATTGTATAGAATTTTGGTTAATGGTATATAATTTGGCTAGCGTGGCATACCGGGGCAGGTACACTTCCCTCTCCCCGATATTTATTATGCGAACGGGCACCCTCCCATGGCGTACATCAACCACCCCCCGTGCTGTCAAAATGGTGGGCCTACTGTCCGAGTAAACTGGTTCTACCATTGCCTGGTAATCTCTACCTCTCAGACCAATAGCTGCCCGGCACCAAATCATCATTTCACTTTTTGGGGGCATGGCAATAGGAAAAGGGTCACACATTCTTACGCTACCAATCTCACCGCCGGAGAGTTCCACCTGTTGCCGTCGCATCAGTGCCCGGATCTCTTTCTGGAGCACCCGCTGCTCGCCGGAGCTGGCGTTCTTGGCAACCTGCTGTAAAAGGAAAATCACCTCTGCAAGACAATTTTCAATTACATTAGTTCCTAGAGTTATTTTTGGGTGACTCTCATGTTTGTCAATATCTACAATGATCAGTCCCTGTGCTGCCAGTTCGACTCTACCGATTTTGATGGTCACCTCTTTAAATCCGATCTGTGGCACGGGCTGGCCATTGCTGGCGATGATACTCAAGTCGTCGTCAGGGTAGCGGGTAATATCCGAGTCATTCCAGTACTGCTTAAAGAGCACGTACGGGATGGTGGTGACCTGTGACCCGGTGTCCAGTAGGGCACTCATGGGAATGCCATCCAGTACCACAGGCAAGACTGGACGTCCTCCCACATATCTGTCGCGCCAGTTCGATGGGCCTGGTGATCTTTTTCCTGGGGGTTGGTCCTCTACCCCAGGTTGTGCCCGTTTAAAGAACAGTACCTTGCCATATGTCCGGGTTGATTGCAGCGGCGGCAGATGGGTCGTCCGTCCTCGCTGTATCGGTCACTGGGTCTTCCTCTGGCCGGTGGGGTCCTCCTTGGTCGACGCCACGGGATGTCCTCCGGTCCGGATGCCAGCTGGATCTTCCCTGGGGTGGAAGCCTGTAAAGACTGCACAGTTCGGGTTAGCGCAGCAATGCTCTTAGCTAGCTCTTGGACCTGATGGTGTAGGTCTGGAGCCGGGTCATTGTCCAAAGCCTGCGCATCAGCTCCCACAGGCCCTGCCGACAAGGGCGCCGCCTCCTGGTGGTAAGTGATAGCAGGGCGCTTGTGGGTCACAACGCCACCCGGTGCCGGTTCTCGGAGCACCCGGATGGCTCTGTCCTTGAACTGTGCAAAGCCCAGATGGGGATCCTGTAAGGCCATTGCCCGCAACTGGGTTCGGTGGGTATTACAATACAGTCCCTCTATAAACTGTTCGGTCAACAGCCTGTCCTCGTTTCCCACTCCATCAGGGTCGGTCTGCTTAATGGCCCTCAGGGCCTCTTGTAGGTTTAGTGCATAGTCCCTTATACTCTCATGCGCTCGCTGCTTGCACCCGTAGAATCTAAGCTTAATCTCGGCTGAGGTGCGGGTATCAAAGGTGTCCTTCAGCCGGGTTAGTATCCCTGCGACAGTCTTCCTCCCAGGTGGCCAGGATTTTACTTCCCTTTTGGCTGCCCCGGTTAGTTGGGCCACCAGGATGCTCACTTTTTGCTCTTCTGTGAGGGGGTACACCTGGAAGAGGCTATCCAGCTTTTCTCTAAAGTCATGCAGGGTATGTGACTCCCCTGAGTACTGGGGTAGCCAAGCTGCTCCCGGGATATAGGGCATGGTGAAGGGCATAACTGCAGCAGCGGTAGCGCTGGCGGGGGTTGAGGCAGTGAAGCTCTCCTCCGTATCCGACATCTTCCTCCCCCCTAGTGGACCGTGGCCTACCTTGCGATGATCCTCTTCCGTAGGCCGCGGCTCCGCAGTGGATCGTCAGGGTTGAGGACCTTCCGTCGCGCTCCTGTGACGTCGGCGTCTGCTGGGCTCCTTCCAGGACCTTACGCAACGTCCGGACGTGAGGCGGGGCTTCAGTTCTCGCGCGCTTTCGGAGTCCACGCCCCTCTTCTTCCCGCGCGGCGTCCTCAAGATGGCGTCCAATGGCGGGAAAACTCCACGGATGGCGGGAAGAAGGCAGAAGATGGCGCCGGATGGCGGGAAACTTCACCGATGGCGGGAAGAAGGCTGAAGATGGCGCCGGATGGCGGGAATCTTCACCACAGGTAAGTTTGAAAAGTCTCTTTTTCAGGCACGCAGTACCCGGTGGTTGCGGGCACGAAATCCTGCCGACTACGCCAAAGTTGACGCGCCCCTGGGCCTGTGTCGCGCTGCGTTGCGCACGCGGGAGCTTACCCGGAGCCGGATCGCTTGAGGGTTGTAGTCTCGTGGCGGGGACCCGGTCCGTGCCCAGGGAGTCAAACTGAGCGGCGATGTATCAGCGGTAGATGTGTACGACTACGCCACCCGTTGAATGCAGCTATGGAGCTGCCGCTGCAGGACAGTCCGCTGAGGCCGGTGGATGGATGGTGCAGCGTAGATGGTATAACCCCCAACGGGAGGGGTATGGCCTCAGGGCAGCAGATGTGGATGATGGGGGTAGCAGGAACCACTCAGAGACGGTGCGGTGTAATTCAGGGTCTTTACTGGTAACAACGATAGACCCTCCCGGAGTACTTGCTAGCGAACGGGGGCCTGGTCAGTCCTTGAGCAGATGGGATCTCCCCTGGCCAGGCGGAGTTGTAGGCCTCCCAAACTGACTGTACTCTTCTGGCTACCTTGCTAGAAGCGGATATAAGTAGCCCACGTCCCTGAGTGTACCGTGTGGTGCTCACCCGTATGGCCGGTGACTCGGGGCCTTCTAATGGCTTCCGCTCCACGATGGCGGTGCTGGTCCCACGCGTGTGACCGTGCCTTCGGGTTTCTGGGCCTGAGGACCTGAAATCCCCTGCCGGTCGGCTTCTGCTGCTGGGTCAGAGTTAGTCCCCACAGCCTCGGACGCCGGGTCCGGTAAGAAATCTTCTCAGTCAGGGCGAGCTCTGCAGCTGCCAGCCCCTGGCTTGTAGTAGTATTGCTCCCACTGAGCTTCTGCTGTTTCTTCCTATGCTGCTTCTCTGTCTCTACTCTCCTTGACTGACTAACCCTGCTTCAGCCCCGGGTTTACATAGGGGAAGTTCTTCCCCTCCCAAGACTGGGCAGGAGGTGTGGCATGCACAGGATCCCTGACCAAAGGACCTCCCACCTGCTCTCAGACATAACATTACATTACTGTGGAAACCAGACCCCTGGGGTGCCACATTGACACTCCACAACTGCTCCTTCT
>NW_027362871.1:1610000-1697500 GCF_046119375.1 Phyllobates terribilis | reverse complement strand
CGTGTATTGATGGTGCAGTGCGGCCCCCTGCTGTGTAGAGATGGCGCCGTGCGGCTCCCCGCTGTGTATAGATGGCGCCGTGCGGCCTCCCGCTGAGTATAGATGGCGCTGTGCGGCCACCTGCTGTCTCTGGGGGGGGCGCCGTGCGGCCTCCCGCTGTGTATAGATGGCTACGTGCGGCCTCCCGCTGAGTATAGATGGCGCTGTGCGGCCTCCTGCTGTCTCTGGGGGGGGCGCCGCGAGGCCTCCCGCTGTGTATAGATGGCTACGTGCGGCCTCCCGCTGAGTATAGATGGCGCTGTGCGGCCTCCTGCAGTCTCTGGGGGGGGGCGCCGTGCGGCCTCCTGCTGTGTATAGATGGCTACATGCGGTCTCCCGCTGAGTATAGATGTCGCCGTGCGGCCTCCTGCTGTGTATAGATGGCTACGTGCGGTCTCCCGCTGAGTATAGATGGAGCTGTGCGGCCTCCTGCTGTCTCTGGGGGGAGCGCCGTGCGGCATCTATACTCAGCAGGAGGCCGCACGTAGCCATCTATACACGTATACTCAGCAGGAGGCCGCACGTAGCCATCTATACGGTGCCATCTATACACAGCGGGAGGCCGCACGGCGCCATCTATACACAGCGGGAGGCCGCACGGCGCCATCTATACACAGCGGGAGTCTCAGTGCTTTGCAAGAGCAGTCAATAAATTCTGCTTGACTAATTCTGAGCACCATAAAGTCTGGTTCGCTTCTAACCTGCTGTCTTCATTTTCAGCTTGCTGAATTCTAACTCATTTACTGACATTCGAGACGATGCCTTTGCTGGTCTCTTTCACCTTGAATACCTGTAAGTGCTCCACTTAATGTCATATTTTTGATTCTGCTCTTCTTCATCTTTTGGCATGTGCAATTGTATGAGCAAGTATTCATATGAATTTATGACCTACTTAAACCTTCGAGGACCTTACATTTTATTCAATCAAATTTTTTTCCAGTTTAAAACTATGGGACATATATGTGCCTTGGTCCTCAAAGGGTTTTTAAAGGGGCTGCAAACATAAATACGAAAAAAAATAATTCAATTAGTGCTTTTTGTGTTCATTTAATTTTTATTTGAAGTCCATTTTTTTATATACCTTGAAATTAAGCCCTACCCCATGGAATGAAGCCCTACCTACATGACATCTGAGAGCTACATGGATCCCGCTTGTGAGGTTCCTGTCCGTCACTACTATTCAGTTTTAGGGTCCACTCACTAAGCCATATATTCTCTCATGCAAGAGAATAGGGCCAATTATGCTAATGACACTGGGCTCAAACTCTGTCAGAGCTTCAACTGAGTGTGATCCGATTCTCTCGCAGCACAGATATGGAGAAGATGGAGAACTTAATTTCTCCATCTTCTCCATAGTCTCTGTGAGTGTTCATCGGACTGCACTTGGATGACATCCGAGTGCAGTCTAATGTAGACTTGTATGGGTGCACATGGTCCGAATATCGAATGAGATTATTTTCTCATGCCAATAATCGCACTGTCCCATAGTATAACATAGGGCCGAGTCCTATCCGATAAAACATCACATAGCATTCGGCCGTGTTATACGACAGTGTGAGCGAGCCCTTAGAGTCAAGGAATATTTACATGCAGATGATGATATTACTCTCCAAGTGTATATTTTTTTAGGCGAGTTCATAGTAAATGCTTTGCATTTTTGACATGTGATCAACTAAAGAACAAGAAAGATTTAGGACCTCCCCTATAGAGAAACGGAAGGTGCCCTGGAGGCACCTGTAGCCAGCTCTCATCCTCATTGAGCTGCTCCAAGGGTGAGGGCTGGCTAGGGGTCGCCCTGGAGGCACCTGTAGCCAGCTCTCATCCTCATTGAGCTGCTCCAAGGGTGAGGGCTGGCTAGGGGTCGCCCTGGAGGCACCTGTAGCCAGCTCTCATCCTCATTGAGCTGCTCCAAGGGTGAGGGCTGGCTACGGGTCGCCCTGGAGGCACCTGTAGCCAGCTCTCATCCTCATTGAGCTGCTCCAAGGGTGAGGGCTGGCTAGGGGTCGCCCTGGAGGCACCTGTAGCCAGCTCTCATCCTCATTGAGCTGCTCCAAGGGTGAGGGCTGGCTAGGGGTCGCCCTGGAGGCACCTGTAGCCAGCTCTCATCCTCATTGAGCTGCTCCAAGGGTGAGGGCTGGCTAGGGGTCGCCCTGGAGACACCTGTAGCCAGCTCTCATCCTCATTGAGCTATTCGAAGGGTGAGGGCTGGCTACGTGTCGCCCTGGAGGCACCTGTAGCCAACTCTCATCCTCATTGAGCGTGATAACGGACGCTGCGCTGAACGGCGGCGCATAGGAACGGGCGGTGAAATAAGCGCGCCAAAAAAACTATAAAGTTTACGTTTTTTTTCGTAATTCATCAGATGAGGGTGATAACGGACGCTGCGCTGAACGGCGGCGTGTAGGAACGGGCGGTGAAATAAGCGCGCCAAAAAAACTATAAAATTTACGTTTTTTTTCCGTAATTCATCAGATGAGCGTGATAACGGAAGCTGCGCTGAACGGCGGCGCGTAGGAACGGGCGGTGAAATAAGCGCGCCAAAAAAGCTATTAAGTGTACGTTTTTTTTCCATAATTCATTAGATGAGCGTGATAACGGAAGCTGCGTTGAACGGCGGCGCGTAGGAACGGGCGGTGAAATAAGCGCGCCAAAAAAACTATAAAGTTTACGTTTTTTTTTCCGTAATTCATCAGATGAGCGTGATAACGGACACTGCGCTGAATGGCGGCGCGTAGGAACGGGCGGTGAAATAAGCGCGCCAAAAAAACTATAAAGTTTACGTTTTTTTTCCGTAATTCATCAGATGAGCGTGATAACGGATGCTGTGCTGAACGGCGGCACGTAGGAACGGGCGGTGAAATAAGTGCGCCAAAAAAACGATAAAGTTTACTTTTTTTTCTGTAATTTATCAGATGAGCGTGATAACGGACGCAGCCCTTAACGGCGGCGTCAGAGCGACTTTTTTTTGTTGCAGATTGAATTTTAAGTGCTTTTGGTATCATCAAACCTGTAGCCAGCTCTCATCCTCATTGAGCTATTCCAAGGGTGAGGGCTGGCTAGGGGTCACCCTGGAGGCACCTGTAGCCAGCTCTCATCCTCATTGAGCTGCTCCAAGGGTGAGGGCTGGCTAGGGGTCGCCCTGGAGGCACCTGTAGCCAGCTCTCATCCTCATTGAGCTGCTCCAAGGGTGAGGGCTGGCTAGGGGTCGCCCTGGAGGCACCTGTAGCCAGCTCTCATCCTCATTGAGCTGCTCCAAGGGTGAGGGCTGGCTAGGGGTCGCCCTGGAGGCACCTGTAGCCAGCTCTCATCCTCATTGAGCTGCTCCAAGGGTGAGGGCTGGCTAGGGGTCGCCCTGGAGGCACCTGTAGCCAGCTCTCATCCTCATTGAGCTGCTCCAAGGGTGAGGGCTGGCTAGGGGTCGCCCTGGAGGCACCTGTAGCCAGCTCTCATCCTCATTGAGCTGCTCCAAGGGTGAGGGCTGGCTAGGGGTCGCCCTGGAGGCACCTGTAGCCAGCTCTCATCCTCATTGAGCTATTCGAAGGGTGAGGGCTGGCTACGTGTCGCCCTGGAGGCACCTGTAGCCAACTCTCATCCTCATTGAGCGTGATAACGGACGCTGCGCTGAACGGCGGCGCATAGGAACGGGCGGTGAAATAAGCGCGCCAAAAAAACTATAAAGTTTACGTTTTTTTTCCGTAATTCATCAGATGAGGGTGATAACGGACGCTGTGCTTAACGGCGGCGCGTAGGAACGGGCGGTGAAATAAGCGCGCCAAAAAAACTATAAAATTTACGTTTTTTTTCCGTAATTCATCAGATGAGCGTGATAACGGAAGCTGCGCTGAACGGCGGCGCGTAGGAACGGGCGGTGAAATAAGCGCGCCAAAAAAGCTATAAAGTGTACGTTTTTTTTCCATAATTCATTAGATGAGCGTGATAACGGAAGCTGCGTTGAACGGCGGCGCGTAGGAACGGGCGGTGAAATAAGCGCGCCAAAAAAACTATAAAGTTTACGGTTTTTTTCCGCAATTCATCAGATGAGCGTGATAACGGACGCTGCGCTGAATGGCGGCGCGTAGGAACGGGCGGTGAAATAAGCGTGCCAAAAAAACTATAAAGTTTACGTTTTTTTCCGTAATTCATCAGATGTGCGTGATAACGGATGCTGTGCTGAACGGCGGCACGTAGGAACGGGCGGTGAAATAAGTGCGCCAAAAAAACGATAAAGTTTACGTTTTTTTTCTGTAATTTATCAGATGAGCGTGATAACGGACGCAGCCCTTAACGACGGCGTCAGAGCGACTTTTTTTTGTTGCAGATTGAATTTTAAGTGCTTTTGGTATCATCAAACCTGTAGCCAGCTCTCATCCTCATTGAGCTATTCCAAGGGTGAGGGCTGGCTAGGGGTCGCGCTGGAGGCACGTGTAGCCAGCTCTCATCCTCATTGAGCTGCTCCAAGGGTGAGGGCTGGCTAGGGGTCGCCCTGGAGGCACCTTTAGCCAGCTCTCATACTCATTGAGGTGCTCCAAGGGTGAGGGCTGGCTAGGGGTCGCCCTGGAGGCACCTGTAGCCAGCTCTCATCCTCATTGAGCTGCTCCAAGGGTGAGGGCTGGCTAGGGGTCGCCCTGGAGGCACCTGTAGCCAGCTCTCATCCTCATTGAGCTGCTCCAAGGGTGAGGGCTGGCTAGGGGTCGCCCTGGAGGCACCTGTAGCCAGCTCTCATCCTCATTGAGCTGCTCCAAGGGTGAGGGCTGGCTAGGGGTCGCCCTGGAGGCACCTGTAGCCAGCTCTCATCCTCATTGAGCTGCTCCAAGGGTGAGGGCTGGCTAGGGGTCGCCCTGGAGGCACCTGTAGCCAGCTCTCATCCTCATTGAGCTGCTCCAAGGGTGAGGGCTGGCTAGGGGTCGCCCTGGAGGCACCTGTAGCCAGCTCTCATCCTCATTGAGCTGCTCCAAGGGTGAGGGCTGGCTAGGGGTCGCCCTGGAGGCACCTGTAGCCAGCTCTCATCCTCATTGAGCTGCTCCAAGGGTGAGGGCTGGCTAGGGGTCGCCCTGGAGGCACCTGTAGCCAGCTCTCATCCTCATTGAGCTGCTCCAAGGGTGAGGGCTGGCTAGGGGTCGCCCTGGAGGCACCTGTAGCCAGCTCTCATCCTCATTGAGCTATTCCAAGGGTGAGGGCTGGCTACGTGTCGCCCTGGAGGCACTTGTAGCCAGCTCTCATCCTCATTGAGCGTGATAACGGACGCTGCGCTGAACGGCGGCGCATAGGAACGGGCGGTGAAATAAGCGCGCCAAAAAAACTATAAAGTTTACGTTTTTTTTCCGTAATTCATCAGATGAGGGTGATAACGGACGCTGCGCTGAGCGGCGGCGCGTAGGAACGGGCGGTGAAATAAGCGCGCCAAAAAAACTATAAAGTTTACGTTTTTTTTCCGTAATTCATCAGATGAGCGTGATAACGGACGCTGCGCTGAATGGCGGCGCGTAGGAACGGGCGGTGAAATAAGCGCGCCAAAAAATTATAAAGTTTACGTTTTTTTTCCGTAATTCATCAGATGAGCGTGATAACGGATGCTGTGCTGAACGGCGGCACGTAGGAACGGGCGATGAAATAAGTGCGCCAAAAAAACGATAAAGTTTACGTTTTTTTTCTGTAATTTATCAGATCAGCGTGATAACGGACGCAGCCCTTAACGGCGGCGTCAGAGCGACTTTATTTTGTTGCAGATTGAATTTTACGTGCTTTTGCTATCATCAAACCTGTAGCCAGCTCTCATCCTCATTGAGCTATTCCAAGGGTGAGGGCTGGCTAGGGGTCGCCCTGGAGGCACCTGTAGCCAGCTCTCATCCTCATTGAGCTGCTCCAAGGGTGAGGGCTGGCTAGGGGTCGCCCTGGAGGCACCTGTAGCCAGCTCTCATCCTCATTGAGCTGCTCCAAGGGTGAGGGCTGGCTAGGGGTCGCCCTGGAGGCACCTGTAGCCAGCTCTCATCCTCATTGAGCTGCTCCAAGGGTGAGGGCTGGCTAGGGGTCGCCCTGGAGGCACCTGTAGCCAGCTCTCATCCTCATTGAGCTGCTCCAAGGGTGAGGGCTGGCTAGGGGTCGCCCTGGAGGCACCTGTAGCCAGCTCTCATCCTCATTGAGCTGCTCCAAGGGTGAGGGCTGGCTAGGGGTCGCCCTGGAGGCACCTGTAGCCAGCTCTCATCCTCATTGAGCTGCTCCAAGGGTGAGGGCTGGCTAGGGGTCGCCCTGGAGGCACCTGTAGCCAGCTCTCATCCTCATTGAGCTATTCCAAGGGTGAGGGCTGGCTACGTGTCGCCCTGGAGGCACTTGTAGCCAGCTCTCATCCTCATTGAGCGTGATAACGGACGCTGCGCTGAACGGCGGCGCATAGGAACGGGCGGTGAAATAAGCGCGCCAAAAAAACTATAAAGTTTACGTTTTTTTTCCGTAATTCATCAGATGAGCGTGATAACGGATGCTGTGCTGAACGGCGGCACGTAGGAACGGGCGATGAAATAAGTGCGCCAAAAAAACGATAAAGTTTACGTTTTTTTTCTGTAATTTATCAGATCAGCGTGATAACGGACGCAGCCCTTAACGGCGGCGTCAGAGCGACTTTATTTTGTTGCAGATTGAATTTTAAGTGCTTTTGCTATCATCAAACCTGTAGCCAGCTCTCATCCTCATTGAGCTATTCCAAGGGTGAGGGCTGGCTAGGGGTCGCCCTGGAGGCACCTGTAGCCAGCTCTCATCCTCATTGAGCTGCTCCAAGGGTGAGGGCAGGCTAGGGGTCGCCCTGGAGGCACCTGTAGCCAGCTCTCATCCTCATTGAGCTGCTCCAAGGGTGAGGGCTGGCTAGGGGTCGCCCTGGAGGCACCTGTAGCCAGCTCTCATCCTCATTGAGCTGCTCCAAGGGTGAGGGCTGGCTAGGGGTCGCCCTGGAGGCACCTGTAGCCAGCTCTCATCCTCATTGAGCTGCTCCAAGGGTGAGGGCTGGCTAGGGGTCGCCCTGGAGGCACCTTTAGCCAGCTCTCATCCTCATTGAGCTGCTCCAAGGGTGAGGGCTGGCTAGGGGTCGCCCTGGAGGCACCTGTAGCCAGCTCTCATCCTCATTGAGCTATTCCAAGGGTGAGGGCTGGCTACGTGTCGCCCTGGAGGCACTTGTAGCCAGCTCTCATCCTCATTGAGCGTGATAACGGACGCTGCGCTGAACGGCGGCGCATAGGAACGGGCGGTGAAATAAGCGCGCCAAAAAAACTATAAAGTTTACGTTTTTTTTCCGTAATTCATCAGATGAGGGTGATAACGGACGCTGCGCTGAACGGCGGCGCGTAGGAACGGGCGGTGAAATAAGCGCGCCAAAAAAACTATAAAGTTTACGTTTTTTTTCCGTAATTCATCAGATGAGCGTGATAACGGACGCTGCGCTGAATGGCGGCGCGTAGGAACGGGCGGTGAAATAAGCGCGCCAAAAAAACTATAAAGTTTACATTTTTTTTCCGTAATTCATCAGATGAGCGTGATAACGGATGCTGTGCTGAACGGCGGCACGTAGGAACGGGCGATAAAATAAGTGCGGCAAAAAAACTATAAAGTTTACGTTTTTTTTCCGTAATTCATCAGATGAGCGTGATAACGGATGCTGTGCTGAACGGCGGCACGTAGGAACGGGCGATGAAATAAGTGCGCCAAAAAAACGATAAAGTTTACGTTTTTTTTCTGTAATTTATCAGATCAGCGTGATAACGGACGCAGCCCTTAACGGCGGCGTCAGAGCGACTTTATTTTGTTGCATTTGAATTTTAAGTGCTTTTGCTATCATCAAACCTGTAGCCAGCTCTCATCCTCATTGAGCTATTCCAAGGGTGAGGGCTGGCTAAGGGTCGCCCTGGAGGCACCTGTAGCCAGCTCTCATCCTCATTGAGCTGCTCCAAGGGTGAGGGCTGGCTAGGGGTCGCCCTGGAGGCACCTGTAGCCAGCTCTCATCCTCATTGAGCTGCTCCAAGGGTGAGGGCTGGCTACGGGTCGCCCTGGAGGCACCTGTAGCCAGCTCTCATCCTCATTGAGCTGCTCCAAGGGTGAGGGCTGGCTAGGGTTCGCCCTGGAGGCACCTGTAGCCAGCTCTCATCCTCATTGAGCTGCTCCAAGGGTGAGGGCTGGCTAGGGGTCGCCCTGGAGGCACCTGTAGCCAGCTCTCATCCTCATTGAGCTATTCCAAGGGTGAGGGCTGGCTACGTGTCGCCCTGGAGGCACTTGTAGCCAGCTCTCATCCTCATTGAGCGTGATAACGGACGCTGCGCTGAACGGCGGCGCATAGGAACGGGCGGTGAAATAAGCGCGCCAAAAAAACTATAAAGTTTACGTTTTTTTTCCGTAATTCATCAGATGAGGGTGATAACGGACGCTGCGCTGAACGGCGGCGCGTAGGAACGGGCGGTGAAATAAGCGCGCCAAAAAAACTATAAAGTTTACGTTTTTTTTCCGTAATTCATCAGATGAGCGTGATAACGGACGCTGCGCTGAATGGCGGCGCGTAGGAACGGGCGGTGAAATAAGCGCGCCAAAAAAACTATAAAGTTTACGTTTTTTTTCCGTAATTCATCAGATGAGCGTGATAACGGATGCTGTGCTGAACGGCGGAACGTAGGAACGGGCGATGAAATAAGTGCGCCAAAAAAACGATAAAGTTTACGTTTTTTTTCTGTAATTTATCAGATCACCGTGATAACGGACGCAGCCCTTAACGGCGGCGTCAGAGCGACTTTTTTTTGTTGCAGATTGAATTTTAAGTGCTTTTGCTATCATCAAACCTGTAGCCAGCTCTCATCCTCATTGAGCTATTCCAAGGGTGAGGGCTGGCTAAGGGTCGCCCTGGAGGCACCTGTAGCCAGCTCTCATCCTCATTGAGCTGCTCCAAGGGTGAGGGCTGGCTAGGGGTCGCCCTGGAGGCACCTGTAGCCAGCTCTCATCCTCATTGAGCTGCTCCAAGGGTGAGGGCTGGCTAGGGGTCGCCCTGGAGGCACCTGTAGCCAGCTCTCATCCTCATTGAGCTGCTCCAAGGGTGAGGGCTGGCTAGGGGTCGCCCTGGAGGCACCTGTAGCCAGCTCTCATCCTCATTGAGCTGCTCCAAGGGTGAGGGCTGGCTAGGGGTCGCCCTGGAGGCACCTGTAGCCAGCTCTCATCCTCATTGAGCTATTCCAAGGGTGAGGGCTGGCTACGTGTCGCCCTGGAGGCACTTGTAGCCAGCTCTCATCCTCATTGAGCGTGATAACGGACGCTGCGCTGAACGGCGGCGCATAGGAACGGGCGGTGAAATAAGCGCGCCAAAAAAACTATAAAGTTTACATTTTTTTTCCGTAATTCATCAGATGAGGGTGATAACGGACGCTGCGCTGAACGGCGGCGCGTAGGAACGGGCGGTGAAATAAGTGCGCCAAAAAAACTATAAAGTTTACGGTTTTTTTCCGTAATTCATCAGATGAGCGTGATAACGGACGCTGCGCTGAATGGCGGCGCGTAGGAACGGGCGGTGAAATAAGCGCGCCAAAGAAACTATAAAGTTTACGTTTTTTTTCCGTAATTCATCAGATGAGCGTGATAACGGATGCTGTGCTGAACGGTGGCACATAGGAACGGGCGATGAAATAAGTGCGCCAAAAAAACTATAAAGTTTACGTTTTTTTTCCGTAATTCATCAGATGAGCGTGATAACGGATGCTGTGCTGAACGGCGGCACGTAGGAACGGGCGATGAAATAAGTGCGCCAAAAAAACTATAAAGTTTACGTTTTTTTTCTGTAATTTATCAGATCAGCGTGATAACGGACGCAGCCCTTAACGGCGGCGTCAGAGCGACTTTATTTTGTTGCAGATTGAATTTTAAGTGCTTTTGCTATCATCAAACCTGTAGCCAGCTCTCATCCTCATTGAGCTATTCCAAGGGTGAGGGCTGGCTAAGGGTCGCCCTGGAGGCACCTGTAGCCAGCTCTCATCCTCATTGAGCTGCTCCAAGGGTGAGGGCTGGCTAGGGGTCGCCCTGGAGGCACCTGTAGCCAGCTCTCATCCTCATTGAGCTGCTCCAAGGGTGAGGGCTGGCTAGGGGTCGCCCTGGAGGCACCTGTAGCCAGCTCTCATCCTCATTGAGCTGCTCCAAGGGTGAGGGCTGGCTACGGGTCACCCTGGAGGCACCTGTAGCCAGCTCTCATCCTCATTGAGCTGCTCCAAGGGTGAGGGCTGGCTAGGGGTCGCCCTGGAGGCACCTGTAGCCAGCTCTCATCCTCATTGAGCTGCTCCAAGGGTGAGGGCTGGCTAGGGGTCGCCCTGGAGGCACCTGTAGCCAGCTCTCATCCTCATTGAGCTGCTCCAAGGGTGAGGGCTGGCTAGGGTTCGCCCTGGAAGCACCTGTAGCCAGCTCTCATCCTCATTGAGCTGCTCCAAGGGTGAGGGCTGGCTAGGGGTCGCCCTGGAGGCACCTGTAGCCAGCTCTCATCCTCATTGAGCTATTCCAAGGGTGAGGGCTGGCTACGTGTCGCCCTGGAGGCACTTGTAGCCAGCTCTCATCCTCATTGAGCGTGATAACGGACGCTGCGCTGAACGGCGGCGCATAGGAACGGGCGGTGAAATAAGCGCGCCAAAAAAAACTATAAAGTTTACGTTTTTTTTCCGTAAATCATCAGATGAGGGTGATAACGGACGCTGCGCTGAACGGCGGTGCGTAGGAACGGGCGGTGAAATAAGCGCGCCAAAAAAACTATAAAGTTTACGTTTTTTTTCCGTAATTCATCAGATGAGCGTGATAACGGACTCTGCGCTGAATGGCGGCGCGTAGGAACGGGCGGTGAAATAAGCGCGCCAAAAAAACTATAAAGTTTACGTTTTTTTTCCGTAAATCATCAGATGAGCGTGATAACGGATGCTGTGCTGAACGGCGGCACGTAGGAACGGGCGATGAAATAAGTGCGCCAAAAAAACGATAAAGTTTACGTTTTTTTTCTGTAATTTATCAGATCACCGTGATAACGGACGCAACCCTTAACGGCGGCGTCAGAGCGACTTTTTTTTGTTGCAGATTGAATTTTAAGTGCTTTTGCTATCATCAAACCTGTAGCCAGCTCTCATCCTCATTGAGCTATTCCAAGGGTGAGGGCTGGCTAAGGGTCGCCCTGGAGGCACCTGTAGCCAGCTCTCATCCTCATTGAGCTGCTCCAAGGGTGAGGGCTGGCTAGGGGTCGCCCTGGAGGCACCTGTAGCCAGCTCTCATCCTCATTGAGCTGCTCCAAGGGTGAGGGCTGGCTAGGGGTCGCCCTGGAGGCACCTCTAGCCAGCTCTCATCCTCATTGAGCTGCTCCAAGGGTGAGGGCTGGCTACGGGTCGCCCTGGAGGCACCTGTAGCCAGCTCTCATCCTCATTGAGCTGCTCCAAGGGTGAGGGCTGGCTAGGGGTCGCCCTGGAGGCACCTGTAGCCAGCTCTCATCCTCATTGAGCTGCTCCAAGGGTGAGGGCTGGCTAGGGGTCGCCCTGGAGGCACCTGTAGCCAGCTCTCATCCTCATTGAGCTGCTCCAAGGGTGAGGGCTGGCTAGGGGTCGCCCTGGAGGCACCTGTAGCCAGCTCTCATCCTCATTGAGCTGCTCCAAGGGTGAGGGCTGGCTAGGGGTCGCCCTGGAGGCACCTGTAGCCAGCTCTCATCCTCATTGAGCTGCTCCAAGGGTGAGGGCTGGCTAGGGGTCGCCCTGGAGGCACCTGTAGCCAGCTCTCATCCTCATTGAGCTGCTCCAAGGGTGAGGGCTGGCTAGGGGTCGCCCTGGAGGCACCTGTAGCCAGCTCTCATCCTCATTGAGCTGCTCCAAGGGTGAGGGCTGGCTACGGGTCGCCCTGGAGGCACCTGTAGCCAGCTCTCATCCTCATTGAGCTGCTCCAAGGGTGAGGGCTGGCTAGGGGTCGCCCTGGAGGCACCTGTAGCCAGCTCTCATCCTCATTGAGCTGCTCCAAGGGTGAGGGCTGGCTAGGGGTCGCCCTGGAGGCACCTGTAGCCAGCTCTCATCCTCATTGAGCTGCTCCAAGGGTGAGGGCTGGCTAGGGGTCGCCCTGGAGGCACCTGTAGCCAGCTCTCATCCTCATTGAGCTGCTCCAAGGGTGAGGGCTGGCTAGGGGTCGCCCTGGAGGCACCTGTAGCCAGCTCTCATCCTCATTGAGCTGCTCCAAGGGTGAGGGCTGGCTAGGGGTCGCCCTGGAGACACCTGTAGCCAGCTCTCATCCTCATTGAGCTATTCGAAGGGTGAGGGCTGGCTACGTGTCGCCCTGGAGGCACCTGTAGCCAACTCTCATCCTCATTGAGCGTGATAACGGACGCTGCGCTGAACGGCGGCGCATAGGAACGGGCGGTGAAATAAGCGCGCCAAAAAAACTATAAAGTTTACGTTTTTTTTCGTAATTCATCAGATGAGGGTGATAACGGACGCTGCGCTGAACGGCGGCGCGTAGGAACGGGCGGTGAAATAAGCGCGCCAAAAAAACTATAAAATTTACGTTTTTTTTCCGTAATTCATCAGATGAGCGTGATAACGGACGCTGCGCTGAATGGCGGCGCGTAGGAACGGGCGGTGAAATAAGCGCGCCAAAAAAACTATAAAGTTTACGTTTTTTTTCCGTAAATCATCAGATGAGCGTGATAACGGATGCTGTGCTGAACGGCGGCACGTAGGAACGGGCGATGAAATAAGTGCGCCAAAAAAACGATAAAGTTTACGTTTTTTTTCTGTAATTTATCAGATCACCGTGATAACGGACGCAGCCCTTAACGGCGGCGTCAGAGCGACTTTTTTTTGTTGCAGATTGAATTTTAAGTGCTTTTGCTATCATCAAACCTGTAGCCAGCTCTCATCCTCATTGAGCTATTCCAAGGGTGAGGGCTGGCTAAGGGTCGCCCTGGAGGCACCTGTAGCCAGCTCTCATCCTCATTGAGCTGCTCCAAGGGTGAGGGCTGGCTAGGGGTCGCCCTGGAGGCACCTGTAGCCAGCTCTCATCCTCATTGAGCTGCTCCAAGGGTGAGGGCTGGCTAGGGGTCGCCCTGGAGGCACCTGTAGCCAGCTCTCATCCTCATTGAGCTGCTCCAAGGGTGAGGGCTGGCTACGGGTCGCCCTGGAGGCACCTGTAGCCAGCTCTCATCCTCATTGAGCTGCTCCAAGGGTGAGGGCTGGCTAGGGGTCGCCCTGGAGGCACCTGTAGCCAGCTCTCATCCTCATTGAGCTGCTCCAAGGGTGAGGGCTGGCTAGGGGTCGCCCTGGAGGCACCTGTAGCCAGCTCTCATCCTCATTGAGCTGCTCCAAGGGTGAGGGCTGGCTAGGGGTCGCCCTGGAGGCACCTGTAGCCAGCTCTCATCCTCATTGAGCTGCTCCAAGGGTGAGGGCTGGCTAGGGGTCGCCCTGGAGGCACCTGTAGCCAGCTCTCATCCTCATTGAGCTGCTCCAAGGGTGAGGGCTGGCTAGGGGTCGCCCTGGAGGCACCTGTAGCCAGCTCTCATCCTCATTGAGCTGCTCCAAGGGTGAGAGCTGGCTAGGGGTCGCCCTGGAGGCACCTGTAGCCAGCTCTCATCCTCATTGAGCTGCTCCAAGGGTGAGGGCTGGCTAGGGGTCGCCCTGGAGGCACCTGTAGCCAGCTCTCATCCTCATTGAGCTGCTCCAAGGGTGAGGGCTGGCTAGGGGTCGCCCTGGAGGCACCTGTAGCCAGCTCTCATCCTCATTGAGCTGCTCCAAGGGTGAGGGCTGGCTAGGGGTCGCCCTGGAGGCACCTGTAGCCAGCTCTCATCCTCATTGAGCTGCTCCAAGGGTGAGGGCTGGCTAGGGGTCGCCCTGGAGGCACCTGTAGCCAGCTCTCATCCTCATTGAGCTGCTCCAAGGGTGAGGGCTGGCTAGAGGTCGCCCTGGAGACACCTGTAGCCAGCTCTCATCCTCATTGAGCTATTCGAAGGGTGAGGGCTGGCTACGTGTCGCCCTGGAGGCACCTGTAGCCAACTCTCATCCTCATTGAGCGTGATAACGGACGCTGCGCTGAACGGCGGCGCATAGGAACGGGCGGTGAAATAAGCGCGCCAAAAAAACTATAAAGTTTACGTTTTTTTTCGTAATTCATCAGATGAGGGTGATAACGGACGCTGCGCTGAACGGCGGCGCGTAGGAACGGGCGGTGAAATAAGCGCGCCAAAAAAACTATAAAATTTACGGTTTTTTTCCGTAATTCATCAGATGAGCGTGATAACGGAAGCTGCGCTGAACGGCGGCGCGTAGGAACGGGCGGTGAAATAAGCGCGCCAAAAAAGCTATAAAGTGTACGTTTTTTTTCCATAATTCATTAGATGAGCGTGATAACGGAAGCTGCGTTGAACGGCGGCGCGTAGGAACGGGCGGTGAAATAAGCGCGCCAAAAAAACTATAAAGTTTACGTTTTTTTTCCGTAATTCATCAGATGAGCGTGATAACGGACGCTGCGCTGAATGGCGGCGCGTAGGAACGGGCGGTGAAATAAGCGCGCCAAAAAAACTATAAAGTTTACGTTTTTTTTCCGTAATTCATCAGATGAGCGTGATAACGGATGCTGTGCTGAACGGCGGCACGTAGGAACGGGCGGTGAAATAAGTGCGCCAAAAAAACGATAAAGTTTACATTTTTTTTCTGTAATTTATCAGATGAGCGTGATAACGGACGCAGCCCTTAACGGCGGCGTCAGAGCGACTTTTTTTTGTTGCAGATTGAATTTTAAGTGCTTTTGGTATCATCAAACCTGTAGCCAGCTCTCATCCTCATTGAGCTATTCCAAGGGTGAGGGCTGGCTAGGGGTCGCCCTGGAGGCACCTGTAGCCAGCTCTCATCCTCATTGAGCTGCTCCAAGGGTGAGGGCTGGCTAGGGGTCGCCCTGGAGGCACCTGTAGCCAGCTCTCATCCTCATTGAGCTGCTCCAAGGGTGAGGGCTGGCTAGGGGTCGCCCTGGAGGCACCTGTAGCCAGCTCTCATCCTCATTGAGCTGCTCCAAGGGTGAGGGCTGGCTAGGGGTCGCCCTGGAGGCACCTGTAGCCAGCTCTCATCCTCATTGAGCTGCTCCAAGGGTGAGGGCTGGCTAGGGGTCGCCCTGGAGGCACCTGTAGCCAGCTCTCATCCTCATTGAGCTGCTCCAAGCGTGAGGGCTGGCTAGGGGTCGCCCTGGAGGCACCTGTAGCCAGCTCTCATCCTCATTGAGCTGCTCCAAGGGTGAGGGCTGGCTAGGGGTCGCCCTGGAGTCACCTGTAGCCAGCTCTCATCCTCATTGAGCTGCTCCAAGGGTGAGGGCTGGCTAGTGGTCGCCCTGGAGGCACCTGTAGCCAGCTCTCATCCTCATTGAGCTGCTCCAAGGGTGAGGGCTGGCTAGGGGTCGCCCTGGAGGCACCTGTAGCCAGCTCTCATCCTCATTGAGCTGCTCCAAGGGTGAGGGCTGGCTAGGGGTCGCCATGGAGGCACCTGTAGCCAGCTCTCATCCTCATTGAGCTGCTCCAAGGGTGAGGGCTGGCTAGGGGTCGCCCTGGAGGCACCTGTAGCCAGCTCTCATCCTCATTGAGCTGCTCCAAGGGTGAGGGCTGGCTAGGGGTCGTCCTGGAGGCACCTGTAGCCAGCTCTCATCCTCATTGAGCTGCTCCAAGGTTGAGGGCTGGCTAGGGGTCGCCCTGGAGGCACCTGTAGCCAGCTCTCATCCTCATTGAGCTGCTCCAAGGGTGAGGGCTGGCTAGGGGTCGCCCTGGAGGCACCTGTAGCCAGCTCTCATCCTCATTGAGCTGCTCCAAGGGTGAGGGCTGGCTAGGGGTCGCCCTGGAGGCACCTGTAGCCAGCTCTCATCCTCATTGAGCTGCTCCAAGGGTGAGGGCTGGCTAGGGGTCGCCCTGGAGGCACCTTTAGCCAGCTCTCATCCTCATTGAGCTGCTCCAAGGGTGAGGGCTGGCTAGGGGTCGCCCTGGAGGCACCTGTAGCCAGCTCTCATCCTCATTGAGCTATTCCAAGGGTGAGGGCTGGCTACGTGTCGCCCTGGAGGCACTTGTAGCCAGCTCTCATCCTCATTGAGCGTGATAACGGACGCTGCGCTGAACGGCGGCGCATAGGAACGGGCGGTGAAATAAGCACGCCAAAAAAAACTATAAAGTTTACGTTTTTTTTCCGTAATTCATCAGATGAGGGTGATAACGAACGCTGCGCTGAACGGCGGCGCGTAGGAACGGGCGGTGAAATAAGCGCGCCGAAAAAACTATAAAGTTTACGTTTTTTTTCCGTAATTCATCAGATGAGCATGATAACGGACGCTGCGCTGAATGGCGGCGCGTAGGAACGGGCGGTGAAATAAGCGCGCCAAAAAAACTATAAAGTTTACGTTTTTTTTCCGTAATTCATCAGATGAGCATGATAACGGATGCTGTGCTGAACGGCGACACGTAGGAACGGGCGATGAAATAAGTGCGCCAAAAAAACGATAAAGTTTACGTTTTTTTTCTGTAATTTATCAGATCAGCGTGATAACGGACGCAGCCCTTAACGGCGGCGTCAGAGCGACTTTTTTTTGTTGTAGATTGAATTTTAAGTGCTTTTGCTATCATCAAACCTGTAGCCAGCTCTCATCCTCATTGAGCTATTCCAAGGGTGAGGGCTGGCTAAGGGTCGCCCTGGAGGCACCTGTAGCCAGCTCTCATCCTCATTGAGCTGCTCCAAGGGTGAGGGCTGGCTAGGGGTCGCCCTGGAGGCACCTGTAGCCAGCTCTCATCCTCATTGAGCTGCTCCAAGGGTGAGGGCTGGCTAGGGGTCGCCCTGGAGGCACCTGTAGCCAGCTCTCATCCTCATTGAGCTGCTCCAAGGGTGAGGGCTGGCTAGGGGTCGCCCTGGAGGCACCTGTAGCCAGCTCTCATCCTCATTGAGCTGCTCCAAGGGTGAGGGCTGGCTAGGGGTCGCCCTGGAGGCACCTGTAGCCAGCTCTCATCCTCATTGAGCTGCTCCAAGGGTGAGGGCTGGCTAGGGGTCGCCCTGGAGGCACCTGTAGCCAGCTCTCATCCTCATTGAGCTGCTCCAAGGGTGAGGGCTGGCTAGGGGTCGCCCTGGAGGCACCTGTAGCCAGCTCTCATCCTCATTGAGCTGCTCCAAGGGTGAGGGCTGGCTAGGGGTCGCCCTGGAGGCACCTGTAGCCAGCTCTCATCCTCATTGAGCTGCTCCAAGGGTGAGGGCTGGCTAGGGGTCGCCCTGGAGGCACCTGTAGCCAGCTCTCATCCTCATTGAGCTGCTCCAAGGGTGAGGGCTGGCTAGGGGTCGCCCTGGAGGCACCTGTAGCCAGCTCTCATCCTTATTGAGCTGCTCCAAGGGTGAGGGCTGGCTAGGGGTCGCCCTGGAGGCACCTGTAGCCAGCTCTCATCCTCATTGAGCTGCTCCAAGGGTGAGGGCTGGCTAGGGGTCGCCCTGGAGGCACCTGTAGCCAGCTCTCATCCTCATTGAGCTATTCCAAGGGTGAGGGCTGGCTACGGGTATGCCCTGGAGGCACCTGTAGCCAGCTCTCATCCTCATTGAGCTATTCCAAGGGTGAGGGCTGGCTAGGGGTCGCCCTGGAGGCACCTGTAGCCAGCTCTCATCCTCATTGAGCTATTCCAAGGGTGAGGGCTGGCTACGTGTCGCCCTGGAGGCACCTGTAGCCAGCTCTCATCCTCATTGAGCTATTCCAAGGGTGAGGGCTGGCTAGGGGTCGCCCTGGAGGCACCTGTAGCCAGCTCTCATCCTCATTGAGCTATTCCAAGGGTGAGGGCTGGCTACGTGTCGCTCTGGAGGCACCTGTAGCCAGCTCTCATCCTCAATGAGCGTGATAACGGACGCTGCGATGAACGGCGGAGCATAGGAACGGGCGGTGAAATAAGCGCGCCAAAAAAACTATAAAGTTTACGGTTTTTTTTCCGTAATTCATCAGATGAGGGTGATAACGGACGCTGCGCTGAACGGCGGCGCGTAGGAACGGGCGGTGAAATAAGCGCGCCAAAAAAACTATAAAATTTACGTTTTTTTTCCGTAATTCATCAGATGAGCGTGATAACGGAAGCTGAGCTGAACGGCGGCGCATAGGAACGGGCGGTGAAATAAGCGCGCCAAAAAAGCTATAAAGTGTACGTTCTTTTTCCATAATTCATTAGATGAGCGTGATAACGGAAGCTGCGTTGAACGACGGCGCGTAGGAACGGGCGGTGAAATAAGCGCGCCAAAAAAACTATAAAGTTTACGTTTTTTTTCCGTAATTCATCAGATGAGCGTGATAACGGATGCTGCACTGAATGGCGGCGCGTAGGAACGGGCGGTGAAATAAGCGCGCCAAAAAAACTATAAAATTTACGTTTTTTTTCCGTAATTCATCAGATGAGCGTGATAACGGAAGGTGCGCTGAACCGTGGCGCGTAGGAACGGGCGGTGAAATAAGCGCGCCAAAAAAACTATAAAGTTTACGTTTTTTTCCATAATTCATTAGATGAGCGTGATAACGGAAGCTGCGCTGAACGGCGGCGCGTAGGAAAAGGCAGTGAAATAAGCGCGCCAAAAAAGCTATAAAGTTTCCTTTTTTTTTCCGTAATTTATCAGATGAGCGTGATAACGGACGCCGCCCTTAACGGCGGCGTCAGAGCGACTTTTTTTTGTTGCAGATTGAATTTTAAGTGCTTTTGGTATCATCAAACCTGTAGCCAGCTCTCATCCTCATTGAGCTATTCCAAGGGTGAGGGCTGGCTAGGGGTCGCCCTGGAGGCACCTGTAGCCAGCTCTCATCCTCATTGAGCTGCTCCAAGGGTGAGGGCTGGCTAGGGGTCGCCCTGGAGGCACCTGTAGCCAGCTCTCATCCTCATTGAGCTATTCCAAGGGTGAGGGCTGGCTACGGGTCGTCCTGGAAGTACCTGTAGCCAGCTCTCATCAAGAAAAAGCTACGCCTACTAAGTTGCATTAACCAATCGGAGCAGATTCATGATTTACATTCAAATAAACCATCATTTTAGGAAAAGGAAAAGGAGTTTTGGAGGGAAGTTTAATTTGATCCAGTGCTCAGGAGCAACAAGGGTGATTAGTGCACAAGAGAAGCTGTGACCTTAGCCAATTACAACCATGCCGCCCAAAAGAAGGTAAGTACACTTGGTGGGATAGTGAGTGGGAGGGAAATATGAATCTGCAGAGGTATGTGTTGCTTCTAGAAATACTCTTTCTGGACACCATTGCAGCATGCATTCTGGGGTACACTGAGACCATGGGAGTATTTGCAGAAGAGGTTAACATACAGCATGTATTGGGATCAGGTGCCTAACTATACTGCAGCATCATCTGAGCTTGTACTGGAATCAGGTGTATAAGTATACTTGTACTCATATAGCTTGTACTGGAATCAGGTGTATAAGTATACTTGTACTCATATAGCTTGTACTGGAATCAGGTGTATAAGTATACTTGTACTCATATAGCTTGTACTGGAATCAGGTGTATAAGTATACTTGTACTCATATAGCTTGTACTGGAATCAGGTGTATAAGTATACTTGTACTCCTATAGCTTGTACTGGAATCAGGTGTATAAGTATGCTTGTACTCATATAGTTTGTACTGGAATCAGGTGCCTAATCTGATGTCCTCTCTGTGACCTCTGCAAACTTTTTAGCTTGGTTGTATTACTGTGGTGGGGGGAGGGGGAAGGATTGCGGTGTGAAAGTGTATTATAACATCATGTTAAGGCTTGCAATTGTTCAGGCTCAGTCACAGAAAGGGTTTATGTTTTTGGCGCGGTCTTTCTGTATCTTTCAAAGTTTGCAGTGTGAAAAGGCTTTAAACTGTATATGTACTTGCTCGCTCACTCGTTTTTTCTCCTTTTTGACTGATAAATGAGTGCCGGTCATGTGCAAAACTGTATACGCATTTGCATAGTCAATACCACATTAATTTTTTGCACGGTATCTTTGTCAATCTAAATAATTCTTGCAAAACCTCAGATTTGCGCAAGATCTAGGAACATGCATATGATAAAAAACCGCATGTGTTATGTGCACAATATTGCCACAATTTGTGTAGTATGCTATAAAAGTGCATTAACTTGTGCTAAACAATTGCTCCTTAAAAAATTGAGTACGTTTGTCCGTTTTTGTGACCAAAAATGAGGGCTGGCTATTGGTGGTCAAAATACACTCTAGAGCCAGCCCTCATCTTTTTAAAAAAATCTATGGCAATGATGAGACGTGCCTTTTCTCATGAGCTGTGTATTTGTTGTAAAAAAAAATCAGATTTTTGAAATCCAGTTATCCTGCTGAAACATAAAAAATGCTGGTTGATATTAGTGGGTGGAAAAGCTAGATTCTCACTGATATTGTTCCTGATCTTCCATTTTTCTTTTTTACAGCGGCTTCAGGATGCTGAAGACATGTCCACTATGTTACAAAGCATTTACTCAACTGCCACAGCACCTTACATGACAATGCCTTAGATGCTGTACACAAGAGGAGAAGGATGCGCTAGTGAAAGAATCTAGAAACTCACTGATAGCAATTGCAACAAAAGGAACATATATCCCTTATGACAAGATTCCAGAGATCACTACAAAGGACGATCTTATCTCCTTCCTGGAGGACAGAGGGTTTATAGTACCCGAGAAACCAACTATGGCCAGGTATGCCTCACTAGCATCTTATTCTTTGAATACTGATGTTCATACTTGTGTAAGCTTTATAGATTTGCATATATGTTCTGAACTATGCCAAATAATCACGTGTATTTTATATTTACAGGATTGTTGAAGATGAGGGGGCATCACCTGTGCAGGAGGAGCTGACAGCCAGTGAGCAAGAGCTGCCTAATGAGGAGGAAGTGCTGCCTGTTGAGGAGGAAATGTCTACAGTCATCGAGGAGGAGTCGCCCGTCCCAGAGGAAGAGCCGCCCGTCCCAGAGGAAGAGCCGCCCGTCCCAGAGGAAGAGCTGTCCGTCACAGAGGAAGAGCCGTCCGTCACAGAGGAAGAGCCGCCCGTCACAGTGGAAGAGCCGCCCGTCCCAGAGGAAGAGCCGCCCGTCCCAGAGGAAGAGCCGTCCGTCACAGAGGAAGAGCCGTCCGTCACAGTGGAAGAGCCGTCCGTCCCAGAGGAAGAGCCGCCCGTCCCAGAGGAAGAGCCGCCCGTCCCAGAGGAAGAGCCGCCCGTCCCAGAGGAAGAGCCGCCCGTCCCAGAGGAAGAGCCGTCCGTCACAGAGGAAGAGCCGTCCGTCACAGAGGAAGAGCCGCCCGTCACAGTGGAAGAGCCGTCCGTCACAGAGGAAGAGCCGCCCGTCCCAGAGGAAGAGCCGTCCGTCACAGAGGAAGAGCCGCCCGTCCCAGAGGATTATGATGTCTACAGGTCAGTGTAAATTTATACAAGGAATTTACTTTAATCCCTTGCTCAAACATTGCCTTGGCCTCAGCACATCCTGGCTTTTAGGCCACTTTAAAAAATTGTCAACACTGCTGGCCTACTCAAGATTGTACTTCACGTTATTACTAAGGATTTTTATAATTTACAGGACTGTTGAAGATGAGAAGCCATCTACATCAACTGGCACATCGGCACGCCGAGCCATATCAAATCCTGAATTGGTGCATCTTTCAGCTGCAGAAGACTATACATCCTCTGAAACATCCGACAGTGAAGCCGATCAACAACCAGAGACCAGAGAAAGAGAGGAAAATACCAGCCAAACAGATGAAGACAGGCCGAGGTCAGTTAGTGTGTGTAACATTCTCACTCATCATGCTTTTATATATATATACATATCTATATATATCTATATATATATATCTATATATATATATATATATATATATATATATATATATAGATATATATATAGATATATTTATATATATATATATTGAGCAAAAAAACAATACAAATAATGTTTAACTGGGACAATTAATAGCATATCCCACAACTTTACAGCCCTTACAAAGTAATTTTTTCTCCTATTTTAGGCAATAGATTTCCCTTCCATTGCAGCCATAAAACAGGATGCCAAAAAAGTGCCCTACACACAGACAGCTCTGTGGGGCACACAGCTTTGGCGGGGCATACTAAAATGCACTGCCATTACGATTTTCATCTGTGGGCCAGTAGAGGATGATGTACTAGCTTTACCCACAGATGAACTTCAGAACACGCAGTGTTCAGCAGTGGATGCTGCGTATAAAGGGCAGGCAGCCAGCAAAGTGCTGCTGCCAGTCAGAGCACTGGGGTCCACAGAAATCGGGCCTGGGGACACAGAAATGTTTACCACCCCTGACAACGGTGAGTGGAACCCCCAGCTGTCAAGGTCCCCGACATTTCCCCAGATTCTTCCACTGGGTGAGGGCCCCATGAATGCGTCGTTACAGGGAACCCTGGACTCACAGGCCCCATAGCGGCTGCATAGTCTACTGCCATTGGCAGGACGTCACTATATATATGCTGTATATGCTTACACAGTATTTTTCTCAAAGTTCTAATTTGTTTCTACTCTGACCTGTTGTTCTTTCTTCCAAATTTGTAGGATGACAAGCCAGAAATGGACTGTTGACAAGAGGATCAAAATGAAAGATGCAGGTTATTATGATCACCATTCTCTGTCTCATCTAATATTAAAAGGTTTTTCCTCTTATTTGCAGAACCATTGCAAGCTGGAAAGATACAAACAAATTGTTGAAAATGTGTCAAGGTTTTTATACTTTATGAATAAACGCCGTGTGAGCCTCAACTTTGCGACAAAGATTGAAAACGCCCATTTATTTTTCAAAAACCTTCAAGATCTCGGTCTGTGCAACCAAACTGTCACCAACTACATTAAGAATGTCCGGAAATTTGTACATTATCAACTATTTGCAACCAATTTACGCGATAAAAATGAAAAACTCTTCAAGGCAATGAAGTATTTCCAGTATGTGACTGCGGATATTCAGAAGAAATTTTCCAAGGGAGTTGCAAAAGAAGTTGTCAGCAAAAGGTATGTCAGCTAATTTTTATCCTTTCAGATGTATGCACAATTATTATTTTTTCTCTTTTCTCTCTCCCGCCAGGATTTTTCATACATGACTTAAAAATAGGCCTCACCTATCAGTCACATTTATTAATCTTTCTCTTAGGTACCTGGAGTTGCATAAATTGGACAAAACACCTCAGCAATGCCAGGAGATCCTGACCGTTGCAAAGCCAGCTTTCCTGCAAGCCATCGAGGATGTCCAAGGAGGATCCCGAAATGAAGTGCATCAGTTGGAGATTCTCTATTACCTTGAGGCCTTAATCATACTAAAACACTTACAAAGACCAGGAGTTGTCAGAAACATGACGGTAAGTAACAACCTACTCATTATCCTGATTTAAAGCCACATGTCTATCTAACTTTCCCATGTCTTGACTCACAGGTTTCTGAGTGGACAGAGAGGATGCGTCACATCTATCAAAATGAACAGCTAATAATTGTCGGAGTTAAATCCCATAAGACTGCTGCCCACCAAGTAGCCTGTTTTGTGCTTACTGAAGAAGAAGAAAAGGTAAGATGTTCCTGTCACTACGATGGCACCCACGTTGGTTGATATTAGTGGGTGGAAAAGCTAGATTCTCACTGATATTGTTCCTGATCTTCCATTTTTCTTTTTTACAGCGGCTTCAGGATGCTGAAGACATGTCCACTATGTTACAAAGCATTTACTCAACTGCCACAGCACCTTACACGACAATGCCTTAGATGCTGTACACAAGAGGAGAAGGATGCGCTAGTGAAAGAATCTAGAAACTCACTGATAGCAATTGCAACAAAAGGAACATATATCCCTTATGACAAGATTCCAGAGATCACTACAAAGGACGATCTTATCTCCTTCCTGGAGGACAGAGGGTTTATAGTACCCGAGAAACCAACTATGGCCAGGTATGCCTCACTAGCATCTTATTCTTTGAATACTGATGTGGGTTCCACTCACCGTTGTCAGGGGTGGTAAACATTTCTGTGTCCCCAGGCCCGATTTCTGTGGACCCCAGTGCTCTGACTGGCAGCAGCACTTTGCTGGCTGCCTGCCCTTTATACGCAGCATCCACTGCTGAACACTGCGTGTTCTGAAGTTCATCTGTGGGTAAAGCTAGTACATCATCCTCTACTGGCCCACAGATGAAAATCGTAATGGCAGTGCATTTTAGTATGAGAGGGATCTGTTAGTTGTCATGACTTCAACCCGTAGGATTAGTGGCATTCTGTCCCTTTTAGTAGATCCTCCCTTTAACCAGATTTTACAGGACAACTTGGTGCTACATCCTCATGCAGGTGTGTTGGGAGTCTTTCCCTTATTTCCCTGCAGTATCCAGGATGCTAAACCATAGTATCGGTGTCCAGAATAGTGCATTTTCTTAACAATAATGCTTGTTGCAGCAGCATCCAGAATGCATTATCAGTAGGAACAGATATGCTCTCCCTTATCACAGATGTTCTGCACTTTAAATGAATGGTGGGCAGTTTATAGTCTGACATATGTTTGGTGTGAGGTGACTTTTCTATATATTTAGATTGTGTGGTTCCTATCATGCTCTGAAATCCAACTGAGGCGGAGGAGAGATACTGCCCTTTTAGTCTGTAGGTTTCGCTCTCCTGGTTAGGCACATCCCTCCCTCACGTTGGTGCGGTCATTGACTCCAGTAATTAATTTAGTCTATTTCAAATTTTCTTATCTTAATATTGAAGGGCCCAACTCAATTTTTATTAAGTGGTTTACCGTTTTTTGTTTTGTTTATTTACAGTGGTTTAACATCTACTTTAAAAAAGTGAGACGGGTGCTGGCCAAAAAAGACAGTCCAGATAAATTCTTCTTATCGACTACAGGAAAACAGATATATAATGTATCCACCGACCTTCATCGCTACCAGAAGAAGTAAGTCTTAAAAGTTAAAAATCCTACATATTAGATGTTGTGCCATGTATTTATGATCTACTCTATTGCTATCTAGGTACAAACTTAAATCCATCTCTAGTCAGGTGGCAAGAAAAACTTGTGAAACATGGACCGTGTCACATTTAACAGAGACACAGAGGTATCTTTTCTCCAAATATCTCAGTCATTCCAACATGACAGCAGAAAGGAATTACAGAGAAAAAACGTTAGGAGACCTCTGCCAAGCATACACACTGGTCTTGGCAGCAGGGAAATCATCGGAAAATCAACCTCAACCCAGCAGCTCAAGGTAATTTATTGCAAAGCAGTTATGATCTATTTCACCAAATTGTTGATAAAATGTAATATTCTGTTTTCTATCTCCCCTAAAGAGAAGCAGAAGAGAGCAATGGAGAAGAGGAGCAAATGGTCCAGCAAGCTGAAGACTACAGTGCCCAGGGTGAAACAGAGGACCTCGGTGTGTCAAATTTAAATACTAAGACTCAAAGGTGGGTATATTATTAAATCAAGCAAGCTAGTAGGAGTTGGCAAACTGTACATAGCTTGTGATGTTATGGACAATGACTTGTTCTTCTGAGCATCCTCAGCACCTATACCCAGGCAAAGTGCTCTCAGTAGCGGCCACTTGTAGACAGTATGCGGAAGGGTATATTACAGGCGTTTATTGATGATATCTCCATCGCAGAACAAACCTCGATGCCTAAACTTTTAGGATTGATAGAAGATATCCTTATACCACTCTAAGTGCCCAGAAAATGTAATGTTATTATTTATATCAGGCGGAGAGCACCAATCGAACCTAGGGTCACAACAAGGTCCATGAAGACAGGGATGCAGTTGAGGAAAAGGAAACACCCAGGGTAATTGGTCAATATACTCATTCACATTGTCCTTGAACAATAAACATTTCGGTTTTAACATATGTATTCCCCTTCTTTCCTTTAAAGAGATTAAGAAGACGGCAGTGATCAGCTCCCAAGAAAGAATGAGGCGTTTCGGAGACTAAAGTTCCGGTCTTGTTAAAGTTTCTGAATTCATGTTTTATTTGTTTCTTTTCTATTCTAGGTTGTTCTACAATTCCAGGTGAACGGGGCCCTCGAAGCAATGGGAGAAGATTTTCTTTATTATAAACATTTGTACTGTTTGTATTAGTGTTAAAGGGATTCTGTCACCAGGTTTTAGCCATCTCATCTGAGCGCACCATAATGTGGACACAGACATCTTTATTCCAGTGATATATCACTTACTAGGCTGCTCAGTGTAGTTTGCATTAAAACACTGTTAAATCATCTGGAGATTATCATTAGAGCACTACTCCAGTAGTCCAGTCATACTTGGGAGCTGCCAAATCTGCAACAGAGAAAACAGTAATTTTATCAAAATGACAGCAAGGAGCTCAGTAAGTGAAACATTGCTGGATCAGGATTTCTATCTCTACATTATGCTGCTGTCCGATGGGATGTCAAAAACCTGGTGACAGAGTCCTTTTAATAACTATTTTAAAGATAAATATAAAGTGGAAGTCCTATGGCTATGATGAAACAATTCTGACAACTGTTCAAATGGCACAATCATTTACTACCGTCAGGTTTCTGAGCCGTTTAGTCTAATGCTTTGTCAGTATTACTAGAATCCATAATAATTTAAAGGTCAGGTAGCCATAAAAGTGCTCCTGCCAGTCAGAGCAGTGCAGTCCCTGGAAATCAGGCCTAGGGAAGCAGAATATATTACCATCCCTAACAACGGTAAGCATGACCCCCAGCTGTCCAGCAACCCGACATGTAGAACTGCCTATAAAAATGACCATTTGTCCAGTCAGTGCATCACTCTCTGGTGCCCTTTTACACTGGCACACTGCTTTCTGTCTCTCTCTCTTTCTCTCTCTCCAGTGCAATGCTCTCTGGTGCTCTTTCACTCTCTTTCCAGTGCACCACTCTCTGATGTGTTCTCTTTCTCCCTACTGCACCGCTCTCTGGCACTCCTCTGTCTTTATAGTGCAGTGCTCTCTTTTGTGCTCTCTCAGTCTCCAGTGCATCACTGGCGCTCACTTTTGATCTCTCCCCATTGCACCACTCTCTCGCATGCTCTCTCTCTGGTGCTTTCTTTCCATCCAAAGTGCCTTTTTTTGTCTCTGTGCCTTCACGAGCCTCTCAATCTCTGTCTTTGCCCATCTGTGGCTCTCTATCGGTCTCTGTGCCTCTCTGTCCCTCCCTGTGCTTCTATTTACCTTTTGCATCCCTCTATGTGCCTACCTTTGCCCCTTTGCTCCCCTCTTTGCCTCTATGTGCCTCTCAATGACTCTCTCTCATGCACACCTCTTCCTGTAGGTCAAAGGTAAGAAGCACTACTCAAGTTGCAGCAGAGAAGATTAATTGGTAAGTAACCACAAAGCTACACAGTGTTTAACACTTGTGTATTTTTTAAGAATCTTGTTCCTGTAGGATGCTTCCTGAACATTAAAGTGAATTGTCAGGAAACATCTTTAAGCTACAGGATCCTTGAAAAATATGCAAGTTTTTATTGGATGATTTGTCAGGCTATCAACAATCACACAGGGCCACAGGCCCGTCAACAGGGCAATAGCCCACTCCACAAGGCCAATGACCCTTTGCAAAGGGCCAGAGGTCCCTTTCCGCAGTGCCATAGGCATTTCCACAGGGCCATAACCCACTCCAGCTCTCTCCACAGGGCAACAGGCCCATTTGAAGGGCCACAGATCCCTCTTCAGGGTCACAGGCCTTTCCACAGGGCCGCACCCACCTTCAGCTCTCTCCACAGGGCCATAGGCCCTTTCCTCAGGGCCACAAGCCCCTCCAGCTCTCTCCACAGGGCAACAGACCACTATACAGGGTCACAGGCCTTTCCACAGGGCCACAAGCCCCTTCAGCTCTCTCCACAGGACCACAGGCTCCTACCGGGCCACAGGCCTTTACACAGTGCCACAAGCCCCTCCAGCTCTTTCCACAGGCAATCATGTTGCATGTTGTTTACTGCAAAAGACTTCATAGGCCCCAATCTTACTCCAGAGCCTTCCACAGGCCCCTCCAGCCCACTCCACATGGCCTTTTTTAGCAGAGCAAAACTCCCTCCAGCTCTCTTTACATCACTACATGCCCCTCTGCGGGCAAACAACCCCTTCAACTCTCTCCACAGTACCATAGGCTCCTTCTGCCGGGCCACAAGCATTTCCACAGGGCCACAATCCCCTCCAACTCTTCTCCACAGGACAACAAGCTCTCATTACAGGGCCATAGCTCCCCTCCACAGGGCCAAATGCACTTTCTGCATGGACACAGCCCCATTTAGCTCTCTCCACAGAGACACAAGGCCCGTCTGCAGAGCACAAGCCCCCTCTTCAAGGCCAAAAGGCCTTTCTACATGGCCATAGTCATTTCCATAGGGCACGAGCCCCTCCAGCTCTCTCCACAGGGCAACGGACCCCTATACAGGGTCACAGGCCTTTCCACAGGGCCACAACACCTTCAGCTCTCTCCACATGACCACAGGCTCCTACTGGGCCACAGGCCTTTCCACAGTGCCACAAGCCCCTCCAGCTCTCTCCACAGGCAATCATGTTGCATGTTGTTTACTGCAAAGGACTTCATAGGCCCAAATCTTACTCCAGAGCCTTCGAAAGGCCCCTCCAGCCCGCTCCACATGGCCTTTTCGTCAGGACACAACTCCCTCCAGCTCTCTTTACATCGCCACATGCTCCTCAGCAGGGCCACAGACACCTATACAGGGTCACAGGCCTTTCCACAGGGCCTCAACCCCTTCAGCTGTCTCCACAGGACCACAGGCTTTTCCACAGCCCACAACTCCTTCCAGCTCTCACCACAGGGCCACAGCCCCTTCCACAGGGCTAAAGGGCGTATCCATAGGGCCACAGACCTTTCCACAGGGCCACAACACCCTCCAGCTCTCTCCACAGGACAAGAAGCTCTCTTTACAGGGCCATAGCTCACCTCCACAGGGCCAAAAGCACTTTCCACACGGCCACAACTCCCAACAGCTCTCTCCACAGAGTCACAGGGCCCGTCTGCAGGGCACAAGCCCCCTCTTCAAGGCCAAAAGGCCTTTCTACATGGCCATAGTCATTTCCATAGGGCACGAGCCCCTCCAGCTCTCTCCACAGGGCAACGGACCCCTATACAGGGTCACAGGTCTTTCCACAGGGCCACAATCCCCTCCAACTCTTCTCCACAGGACAACAAGCTCTCTTTACCGGGCCATAGCTCCCCTCCACAGGGCCAAATGCACTTTCTGCATGGCCACAGCCCCCTTTAGCTCTCTCCACAGAGACACAAGGCCCGTCTGCAGGGCACAAGCCCCCTCTTCAAGGCCAAAAGGCCTTTCTACAGGGCCATAGTCATTTCCATAGGGCACAAGCCCCTCCAGCTCTCTCCACAGGGCAACGGACCTCTATACAGGGTCACAGGCCTTTCCACAGGGCCACAACACCTTCAGCTCTCTCCACAGGACCACAGGCTCCTACTGGGCCACAGGCCTTTCCACAGTGCCACAAGCCCCTCCAGTTCTCTCCACAGGCAATCATGTTGCATGTTGTTTACTGCAAAGGACTTCATAGGCCCAAATCTTACTCCAGAGCCTTCCACAGGCCTCTCCAGCCCGCTCCACATGGCCTTTTCCTCAGGCCACAACTCCCTCCAGCTCTCTTTACATCGCCACATGCCCCTCTGCGGGGCCACAGACCCCTATACAGGGTCACAGGCCTTTCCACAGGGCCTCAACCCCTTCAGCTGTCTCCACAGGACCACAGGCTTTTCCACAGCCCACAACTCCTTCCACCTCTCACCACAGGGCCACAGCCCCTTCCACAAGGCTAAAGGGCCTATTCATAGGGCCACAGACCTTTCCACAGGGCCACAACACCCTCCAGCTCTCTCCACAGGACAAGAAGCTCTCTTTACAGGGCCATAGCTCACCTCCACAGGGCCAAATGCACTTTCCACACGGCCACAACTCCCAACAGCCCTCTCCACAGTGTCACAGGGCCCGTCTGCAGGGCACAAGCCCCCTCTTCAAAGCCAAAAGGCCTTTCTACATGGCCATAGTCATTCCCATAGGGCACAAGCACCTCCAGCTCTCTCCACAGGGCAACGGACCCCTGTACAGGGTCACAGGCCTTTCCACAGGGCCACAAAACCTTCAGCTCTCTCCACAGGCAATCATGTTGCATGTTGTTTACTGCAGAGGACTTCATAGGCCCAAATCTTACTCCAGAGCCTTCCACAGGCCCCTCCAGCCCACTCCACATGGCCTTTTCCTCAGGCCACAACTCCCTCCAGCTCTCTTTACATCGCCACATGCCCCTCTGCGGGGCCACAGACCCCTATACAGCGTCACATGCCTTTCCACAGGGCCTCAACCCCTTCAGCTCTCTCCACAGGACCGCTGCCTCCTTCTGCCGGGCTACAAGCCTTTCCACAGGGCCACAATCCCCTCCAACTCTTCTCCGCAGGACAACAAGCTCTCTTTACCGGGCCATAGCTCCCCTCCACATGCACTTTCTGCATGGACACAGCCCCCTTTAGCTCTCTCCACAGAGACACAAGGCCCGTCTGCAGGGCACAAGCCCCCTCTTCAAGGCCAAAAGGCCTTTCTACATGGCCATAGTCATTTCCATAGGGCACGAGCCCCTCCAGCTCTCTCCACAGGGCAACGGACCCCTATACAGGGTCACAGGCCTTTCCACAGGGCCACAACACCTTCAGCTCTCTCCACAGGACCACAGGCTCCTACTGGGCCACAGGCCTTTCTACAGTGCCACAAGCCCCTCCAGCTCTCTCCACAGGCAATCATGTTGCATATTGTTTACTGCAAAGGACTTCATAGGCCCAAATCTTACTCCAGAGCCTTCCACAGGCCTTTCCAGCCCGCTCCACATGGCCTTTTCCTCAGGCCACAACTCCCTCCAGCTCTCTTTACATCGCTACATGCCCCTCTGCGGGGCCACAGACCCCTATACAGGGTCACTGGCCTTTCCACAGGGCCTCAACCCCTTCAGCTGTCTCCACAGGACCACAGGCTTTTCCACAGCCCACAACTCCTTCCACCTCTCACCACAGGGCCACAGCCCCTTCCACAAGGCCAAAGGGCCTATCCATAGGGCCACAGACCTTTCCACATGGCCACAACACCCTCCAGCTCTCTCCACAGGACAAGAAGCTCTCTTTACAGGGCCATAGCTCACCTCCACAGGGCCAAATGCACTTTCCACACGGCCACAACTCCCAACAGCCCTCTCCACAGAGTCACAGGGCCCGTCTGCACGGCACAAGCCCCCTCTTCAAAGCCAAAAGGCCTTTCTGCATGGCCATAGTCATTTCCATAGGGCACGAGCCCCTCCAGCTCTCTCCACAGGGCAACGGACCGCTATACAGGGTCACAGGCCTTTCCACAGGGCCACAACACCTTCAGCTCTCTCCACAGGACCACAGGCTCCTACCCGGCCACAGGCTTTTACACAGTGCTACAAGTCCCTCTAGCTCTCTCCACAGGCAATCATGTTGCATGTTGTTTACCGAAAAAAGGACTTCATAGGCCCAAATCTTACTTCAGACCCTTCCACAGGCCCCTCCAGCCCGCTCCACATGGCCTTTTCCGCAGGCCACAACTCCCTCCAGCTCTCTTTACATCGCCACATGCCCCTCTGCGGGGCCACAGACCCCTATACAGGGTCACAGGCCTTTCCACAGGGCCTCAACCCCTTCAGCTCTCTCCACAGGACCACTGGCTCCTTCTGCCGGGCCACAAGCATTTCCACAGGGCCAAAATCCCCTCGAACTCTTCTCCACAGGACAACAAGCTCTCTTTACAGGGCCATAGCTCCCCTCCACAGGGCCAAATGCACTTTCTGCACGGCCACAGCCCCCTTTAGCTCTCTCCACAGAGACACAGGGCCCATCTGCAGGACACAAGCCCCCTCTTCAAGGCCAAAGGGCCTTTCTACATGGCCATAGTCATTTCCATAGGGCACAAGCCCCTCCAGCTCTCTCCACAGGGCAACGGACCCCTATACAGGGTCACAGGCCTTTCCACAGGGCCACAACACCTTCAGCTCTCTCCACAGGACCACAGGCTACTACCGGGCCACAGGTCTTTCCACAGTGCCACAAGCACCATCCAGCTCTCTCCACAGGCAATCATGTTGCACTTTTGCAACAAGAGTCAATTTTTGTTGCAGTTCGGCAACATTGGAGTCAACCCTGTTGCAAATCGGACACGAAGCTTGAAAATTTAGATGTTTACTGCAAAGGACTTCATAGGCCCCCATCTTACTCCAGAGCCTTCCACAGGCCCCTCCAGCACGCTCCACATGGCCTTTTCCGCAGGCCACAACTCCCTCCAGCTCTCTTTACATCGCCACATGCCCCTCTGCGGGGCCACAGACCCCTATACAGGGTCACAGGCCTTTCCACAGGAACTCAATCCCTTCAGCTCTCTCCACAGGACCACAGACTTTTCCACAGCCCACAACTCCTTCCAGCTCTCACCAGAGGGCCACAGCCCCTTCCACAAGGCTAAAGGGCCTATCCATAGGGCCACAGACATTTCCACAGGGCCACAACACCCTCCAGCTCTCTCCACAGGAAAAGAAGCTCTCTTTACAGGGCCATAGCTCACCTCCACAGGGCCAAATGCACTTTCCACACGGCCACAACTCCCAACAGCTCTCTCCACAGAGTCACAAGGCCCGTCTGCAGGGCACAAGCCCCCTCTTCAAGGCCAAAAGGCCTTTCTACATGGCCATAGTCATTTCCATAGGGCACGAGCCCCTCCAGCTCTCTCCACAGGGCAACGGACCCCTATACAGGGTCACAGGCCTTTCCCCAGGGCCACAATCCCCTCCAACTCTTCTCCACACGACAACAAGCTCTCTTTACCGGGCCATAGCTCCCCTCCACAGGGCCAAATGCACTTTCTGCATGGCCACAGCCCCCTTTAGCTCTCTCCACAGAGACACAAGGCCCGTCTGCAGGGCACAAGCCCCCTCTTCAAGGCCAAAAGGCCTTTCTACATGGCCATAGTCATTTCCATAGGGCACAAGCCCCTCCAGCTCTCTCCACAGGGCAACGGACCCCTATACAGGGTCACAGGCCTTTCCACAGGGCCACAACACTTTCAGCTCTCTCCACAGGACCACAGGCTCCTACTGGGCCACAGGCCTTTCCACGGTGCCACAAGCCCCTCCAGCTCTCTCCACAGGCAATCATGTTGCATGTTGTTTACTGCAAAGGACTTCATAGGCCCAAATCTTACTCCAGAGCCTTCCACAGGCCTTTCCAGCCCACTCCACATGGCCTTTTCCTCAGGCCACAACTCCCTCCAGCTCTCTTTACATCGCCACATGCACCCTCTGCGGGGCCACAGACCCCTATACAGGGTCACAGGCCTTTCCACAGGGCCTCAACCCCTTCAGCTCTCTCCACAGGACCACTGGCTCCTTCTGCCGGGCCACAAGCATTTCCACAGGGCCACAATCCCCTCCAACTCTTCTCCACAGGACAACAAGCTCTCTTTACAGAGCCATAACTCCCCTCCACAGGGCCAAATGCACTTTCTGCACGGCCACAGCCCCCTTTAGCTCTCTCCACAGAGACACAGGGCCCGTCTGCAGGACACAAGCCCCCTCTTCAAGGCCAAAGGGCCTTTCTACATGGCCATAGTCATTTCCATAGGGCACAAGCCCCTCCAGCTCTCTCCACAGGGCAACGGACCCCTATACAGGGTCACAGGCCTTTCCACAGGGCCACAACACCTTCAGCTCTCTCCACAGGACCACAGGCTACTACCGGGCCACAGGTCTTTCCACAGTGCCACAAGCACCATCCAGCTCTCTCCACAGGCAATCATGTTGCACTTTTGCAACAAGAGTCAATTTTTGTTGCAGTTCGGCAACATTGGAGTCAACCCTGTTGCAAATCGGACACGAAGCTTGAAAATTTAGATGTTTACTGCAAAGGACTTCATAGGCCTTCATCTTACTCCAGAGCCTTCCACAGGCCCCTCCAGCACGCTCTACATGGCCTTTTCCACAGGCCACAACTCCATCCAGCTCTCTTTACATCGCCACATGCCCCTCTGCGGGGCAACAGACCCCTATACAGGGTCACAGGCCTCTCCACAGGGCCTCAACCCCTTCAGCTCTCTCCACAGGACCACTGGCTCCTTCTGCCGGGCCACAAGCCTTTCCACAGGGCCACAATCCCCTCCAATTCCACAGGACAACAGGCTCTCTTTACAGGGCCATAGCTCCCCTCCACAGGGCCAAATGCACTTTTCACATGGCCACAACCCCCTCCAGCTCTCTACACAGAGTCATGGGGCCCGTCTGCAGGGCACAAGACCCTTCATCAAGGCCAAGGGGCCTTTCTACAGGGCCACTGGCCTTTAAATAGTGCCACAACCTCCTCTGGCTCTCTCAAGAGGGCCACAGGCTCCTTCTACAGGGCAAGGGCCCCCTCCACAAGGCCAAAGGCCCTTTGCAAAGGGCCATAGGTCCATTCCACAGGGCCATAGTCATTTCCATAGGGCCATAACCCCCCCTCAAGCTCTCTCCACAGAACCGCAGGCTCCTTCTACAGGTTTACAGGCATATACACAGGGCCACATCCGCCTTCACCTCTCTCCACAAGGCGACAGGGCCCTTTCACTGTGTCATAGACCTTTCCATAAGGCCACAACCCCCTCTGTCTCTCTCAAAAAGGACAGAGGCTCCCTTTACAAGGCAACAGCCCCCTCCACAAGGCCAAAGGCCTTTTTCAAAGGGCCACAGGTCCCTTTCGCAGGGCCATAGGCATTTCCCCAAGGCAATAACCCCCTCCAGCTCTCTCCACAGGACCACAGGCTCCTTCTACAAGACTACAACCCCTTTGAGCTCTTTCATCAGGGCCACAGCCTCCTCCGCCCCCCTTTAATCAGTTAAAAGGGCTCAATTGAGTGACCACAACACCTTCAGCTCTCTCCACAGGACCACAGGCTCCTACTGAGCCACAGGACTTTCCACAGTGCCACAAGCCCCTCTAGCTCTCTCCACAGGCAATCATGTTGCATGTTTTTTACTGCAAAGGACTTCATAGGCCAAAATCTTACTCCAGAGCCTTCCACAGGCCCCTCCAGCCGGCTCCACATGGCCTTTTCCTCAGGCCACAACTCCCTCCAGCTCTCTTTACATCGCCACATGCCCCTCTGCGGGGCCACAGACCCCTATACAGGGTCACTGGCCTTTCCACAGGGCCTCAACCCCTTCAGCTCTCTCCACAGGACCACAGGCTTTTCCACAGCCCACAACTCCTTCCAGCTCTCACCACAGGGCCACAGCCCCTTCCACAAGGCTAAAGGGCCTATCCATAGGGCCACAGACCTTTCCACAGGGCCACAACACGCTCCAGCTCTCTCCACAGTACAAGAAGCTCTCTTTACAGGGCCATAGCTCACCTCCACAGGGCCAAATGCACTTTCCACACGGCCACAACTCCCAACAGCCCTCTCCACAGAGTCACAGGGCCCGTCTGCAGGGCACAAGCCCCTCTTCAAGGCCAAAAGGCCTTTCTACATGGCCATAGTCATTCCCATAGGGCACGAGCACCTCCAGCTCTCTCCACAGGGCAACGGACCCCTGTACAGGGTCACAGTCCTTTCCACAGGGCCACAACAGCTTCAGCTCTCTCCACAGGCAATCATGTTGCATGTTGTTTACTGCAGAGGACTTCATAGGCCCAAACCTTACTCCAGAGCCTTCCACAGGCCCCTCCAGCCCGCTCCACATGGCCTTTTCCTCAGGCCACAACTCCCTCCAGCTCTCTTTACATCGCCACATGCCCCTCTGCGGGGCCACAGACCCCTATACAGGGTCACATGCCTTTCCACAGGGCCTCAACCCCTTCAGCTCTCTCCACAGGACCACTGCCTCCTTCTGCCGGGCTACAAGCCTTTCCACAGGGCCACAATCCCCTCCAACTCTTCTCCACAGGACAACAAGCTCTCTTTACAGGGCCATAGCTCCCCTCCACAGGGCCAAATGCACTTTCTGCACGGCCACAGCCCCCTTTAGCTCTCTCCACAGAGACACAAGGCCCGTCTGCAGGGCACAAGCCCCCTCTTCAAGGCCAAAAGGCCTTTCTACATGGCCATAGTCATTTCCATAGTGCACGAGCCCCTCCAGCTCTCTCCACAGGGCAACGGACCGCTATACAGGGTCACAGGCCTTTCCACAGGGCCACAACACCTTCAGCTCTTCCACATGACCACAGGCTCCAGCCCGGCCACAGGCCTTTCCACAGTGCTACAAGTCCCTCCAGCTCTCTCCACAGGCAATCATGTTTCATGTTGTTTACCGCAAAAGGACTTCATAGGCCCAAATCTTACTTCAGACCCTTCCACAGGCCCCTCCAGCCCGCTCCACATGGCCTTTTCCGCAGGCCACAACTCCCTCCAGCTCTCTTTACATCGCCACATGCCCCTCTGCGGGGCCACAGACCCCTATACAGGGTCACAGGCCTTTCCACAGGACCTCAACCCCTTCAGCTCTCTCCACAGGACCACAGACTTTTCCACAGCCCACAACTCCTTCCAGCTCTCACCAGAGGGCCACAGCCCCTTCCACAAGGCTAAAGGGCCTATCCATAGGGCCACAACACCCTCCAGCTCTCTCCACAGGACAAGAAGCTCTCTTTACAGGGCCATAGCTCACCTCCACAGGGTCAAATGCACTTTCCACACGGCCACAACTCCCAACAGCTCTCTCCACAGAGTCACAAGGCCCGTCTGCAGGGCACAAGCCCCCTCTTCAAGGCCAAAAGGCCTTTCTACATGGCCATAGTCATTTCCATAGGGCACAAGCCCCTCCAGCTCTCTCCACAGGGCAACGGACCCCTATACAGGGTCACAGGCCTTTCCCCAGGGCCACAATCCCCTCCAACTCTTCTCCACACGACAACAAGCTCTCTTTACCGGGCCATAGCTCCCCTCCACAGGGCCAAATGCACTTTTTGCATGGCCACAGCCCCCTTTAGCTCTCTCCACAGAGACACAAGGCCCGTCTGCAGGGCACAAGCCCCCTCTTCAAGGCCAAAAGGCCTTTCTACATGGCCATAGTCATTTCCATAGGGCACAAGCCCCTCCAGCTCTCTCCACAGGGCAACGGACCCCTATACAGGGTCACAGGCCTTTCCACAGGGCCACAACACTTTCAGCTCTCTCCACAGGACCACAGGCTCCTACTGGGCCACAGGCCTTTCCACAGTGCCACAAGCCCCTCCAGCTCTCTCCACAGGCAATCATGTTGCATGTTGTTTACTGCAAAGGACTTCATAGGCCCAAATCTTACTCCAGAGCCTTCCACAGGCCTTTCCAGCCCACTCCACATGGCCTTTTCCTCAGGCCACAACTCCCTCCCGCTCTCTTTACATCGCCACATGCACCCTCTGCGGGGCCACAGACCCCTATACAGGGTCACAGGCCTTTCCACAGGGCCTCAACCCCTTCAGCTCTCTCCACAGGACCACTGGCTCCTTCTGCCGGGCCACAAGCATTTCCACAGGGCCACAATCCCCTCCAACTCTCTACACAGGACAACTAGCTCTCTTTACAGGGCTATAGCTCCCCTCCACAGGGCCAAATGCACTTTCCACACGGCCAAAATCCCCTCCAGCTCTCTCCACAGAGTCACGGGGCTCGTCTGCAGGGCACAAGCCCCTTCATCAAGGCCAAGGGGCCTTTCTACAGGGCTACTGGCCTTTAAATAGGGCCACAACCCCCTCTGGTACTCTCAACAGGGCCACAGGCTCCTTCTACAGGTGTACAGGCATTTACACAGGGCCACAACCACCTTTACCTCTCTCCACAGGGCAACAGGGCCCTTTCACTATGCAATAAGCCTTTCCATAAGGCCACAACCCCCTCTCTCTGTCTCAGAAAGGACAGAGGCTCCCTTTACAAGGAAACAGCCCCCTCCACAAGGCCAAAGTCCTTTTTCAAAGGGCCACAGGTCCCTTCCACAGGGCCATAGGCATTTCCCCAAGGCAATAGCCCCCTCCAGCTCTCTCCACAGGACCACAGGCTCCTTCTACAAGGCTACAACCCATTTCAGCTCTTTCATCAGGGCCACAGCCCCCTCCACCCCTCTTTAATCAGTTAAAAGGACTCATTTGAGTGACCTATTGACCATTGGTCAGCTCGAGTAAAGGAACCTGATATAGTATACTGCACTGTTTAATATTCTTTTTTTTCTTTACACAGGTTGAATGCTGGCAAAGAAATGTCACCTATGCCATGCTCCTTTATACCAGTTTTCTTGATTGACATGTTATTTTTGGAGCCAAATGAGAAAATTGGGAAATAGAAAGCTCCCCCCTCCTTCCAATCAGTGGATCCGGTCAGGTGCTCAGTGGCGGTAGGCCACCGCCTGGAAGCCAAACATGAAAAAAGGAATGCTGGCACCGGTTTCCATATGATGAATTTTACTTTATTCCATGAAGATCAATACATTAAAAAGAAGGCATCTTTACAGGCAATCCGCCATCATGTCATTTTTGGTTTAAGCCTAATTTCTTTCAATAAATAAAATGGAATAAATGTGTCACTTTTTTGCCTATACTAGTAGTTGTGGGGTATTATGACATCACAATAGAATTAATACTTACCCTTTCCGATGCCTTTTAGGGCTATCCGGTGCAGAACCAAGGCCAAATACCAACCGACAGGACCTTCATGTGACATCATGGAAGGTCCTGTCGCTCAGGACGTGGCTTTGGCTCTGCACCGGATAGACCGAAAAGGCGTCTGAAAGGGTAAGTATTAATTCTTTATTATTTTTAATACATCTGTATTTATTTAATTTTGATTTCGTACTGTATAGTAATACATTACAAAATGAAATGGGGGCTGGCAGACATGTCACAAAGGGGAGGAGGAACAGGATTCTTCTTCCACCTCTGTGACATCACTTCTCCTCCGGACCGGGTGGTGTGTGAACACAGCCTCAGGCTGCGTGCCCACGTAGCGATTTACAAGCGTATATGTTGCATAATTTACGCAGCGGAAACGCTTGTGAAACACTTGATAATCTGCACCCCATGGTACTCAGTGGCATTCCGCAATGTTAATGCCCATGCTGTAGATTTTTACGCAGCGTTTCTGCTGCGCTTAAAAATCCTTTCCACAGGGCCACAACACATTCAGCTCTCTCCACAGGACCACAGGCTCCTACCCGGCCACAGGCCTTTCCACAGTGCTACGAGTCCCTCCAGCTCTCTCCACAGGCAATCATGTTGCATGTTGTTTACCGCAAAAGGACTTCATAGGCCCAAATCTTACTTTAGACCCTTCCACAGGCCCCTCCAGCCCGCTCCACATGGCCTTTTCCGCAGGCCACAACTCCCTCCAGCTCTCTTTACATCGCCACATGCCCCTCTGCGGGGCCACAGACCCCTATACAGGGTCACAGGCCATTCCACAGGGCCACAATCCCCTCCAACTCTTCTCCACAGGACAACAAGCTCTCTTTACCGGGCCATAGCTCCCCTCCACAGGGCCAAATGCACTTTCTGCACGGCCACAGCCCCCTTTAGCTCTCTCCACAGAGACACAAGGCCCGTCTGCAGGGCACAAGCCCCCTCTTCAAGGCCAAAAGGCCTTTCTACATGGCCATAGTCATTTCCATAGGGCACGAGCCCCTCCAGCTCTCTCCACAGGGCAACGGACCGCTATACAGGGTCACAGGCCTTTCCACAGGGCCACAACACCTTCAGCTCTTCCACAGGACCACAGGCTCCAGCCCGGCCACAGGCCTTTCCACAGTGCTACAAGTCCCTCCAGCTCTCTCCACAGGCAATCATGTTTCATGTTTACCGCAAAAGGACTTCATAGGCCCAAATCTTACTTCAGACCCTTCCACAGGCCCCTCCAGCCCGCTCCACATGGCCTTTTCCGCAGGCCACAACTCCCTCCAGCTCTCTTTACATCGCCACATGCCCCTCTGCGGGGCCACAGACCCCTATACAGGGTCACAGGCCTTTCCACAGGAACTCAACCCCTTCAGCTCTCTCCACAGGACCACAGACTTTTCCACAGCCCACAACTCCTTCCAGCTCTCACCAGAGGGCCACAGCCCCTTCCACAAGGCTAAAGGGCCTATCCATAGGGCCACAGACATTTCCACAGGGCCACAACACCCTCCAGCTCTCTCCACAGGACAAGAAGCTCTCTTTACAGGGCCATAGCTCACCTCCACAGGGCCAAATGCACTTTCCACACGGCCACAACTCCCAACAGCTCTCTCCACAGAGTCACAAGGCCCGTCTGCAGGGCACAAGCCCCCTCTTCAAGGCCAAAAGGCCTTTCTACATGGCCATAGTCATTTCCATAGGGCACGAGCCCCTCCAGCTCTCTCCACAGGGCAACGGACCCCTATACAGGGTCACAGGCCTTTCCCCAGGGCCACAATCCCCTCCAACTCTTCTCCACACGACAACAAGCTCTCTTTACCGGGCCATAGCTCCCCTCCACAGGGCCAAATGCACTTTTTGCATGGCCACAGCCCCCTTTAGCTCTCTCCACAGAGACACAAGGCCCGTCTGCAGGGCACAAGCCCCCTCTTCAAGGCCAAAAGGCCTTTCTACATGGCCATAGTCATTTCCATAGGGCACAAGCCCCTCCAGCTCTCTCCACAGGGCAACGGACCCCTATACAGGGTCACAGGCCTTTCCACAGGGCCACAACACTTTCAGCTCTCTCCACAGGACCACAGGCTCCTACTGGGCCACAGGCCTTTCCACGGTGCCACAAGCCCCTCCAGCTCTCTCCACAGGCAATCATGTTGCATGTTGTTTACTGCAAAGGACTTCATAGGCCCAAATCTTACTCCAGAGCCTTCCACACGCCTTTCCAGCCCACTAAACATGGCATTTTCCTCAGGCCACAACTCCCTCCAGCTCTCTTTACATCGCCACATGCACCCTCTGCGGGACCACAGACCCCTATACAGGGTCACAGGCCTTTCCACATGGCCTCAACCCCTTCAGCTCTCTCCACAGGACCACTGGCTCCTTCTGCCGGGCCACAAGCATTTCCACAGGGCCACAATCCCCTCCAACTCTTCTCCACAGGACAACAAGCTCTCTTTACAGAGCCATAACTCCCCTCCACAGGGCCAAATGCACTTTCTGCACGGCCACAGCCCCCTTTAGCTCTCTCCACAGAGACACAGGGCCCGTCTGCAGGACACAAGCCCCCTCTTCAAGGCCAAAGGGCCTTTCTACATGGCCATAGTCATTTCCATAGGGCACAAGCCCCTCCAGCTCTCTCCACAGGGCAACGGACCCCTATACAGGGTCACAGGCCTTTCCACAGGGCCACAACACCTTCAGCTCTCTCCACAGGACCACAGGCTACTACCGGGCCACAGGTCTTTCCACAGTGCCACAAGCACCATCCAGCTCTCTCCACAGGCAATCATGTTGCACTTTTGCAACAAGAGTCAATTTTTGTTGCAGTTCGGCAACATTGGAGTCAACCCTGTTGCAAATCGGACACGAAGCTTGAAAATTTAGATGTTTACTGCAAAGGACTTCATAGGCCTTCATCTTACTCCAGAGCCTTCCACAGGCACCTCCAGCACGCTCCACATGGCCTTTTCCACAGGCCACAACTCCATCCAGCTCTCTTTACATCGCCACATGCCCCTCTGCGGGGCAACAGACCCCTATACAGGGTCACAGGCCTCTCCACAGGGCCTCAACCCCTTCAGCTCTCTCCACAGGACCACTGGCTCCTTCTGCCGGGCCACAAGCCTTTCCACAGGGCCACAATCCCCTCCAATTCCACAGGACATCAGGCTCTCTTTACAGGGCCATAGCTCCCCTCCACAGGGCCAAATGCACTTTCCACATGGCCACAACCCCCTCCAGCTCTCTACACAGAGTCATGGGGCCCGTCTGCAGGGCACAAGCCCCTTCATCAAGGCCAAGGGGCCTTTCTACAGGGCCACTGGCCTTTAAATAGTGCCACAACCTCCTCTGGCTCTCTCAAGAGGGCCACAGGCTCCTTCTACAGGGCAAGGGCCCCCTCCACAAGGCCAAAGGCCCTTTGCAAAGGGCCATAGGTCCATTCCACAGGGCCATAGTCATTTCCATAGGGCCATAACCCCCCTCAAGCTCTCTCCACAGAACCGCAGGCTCCTTCAACAGGTTTACAGGCATATACACAGGGCCACATCCGCCTTCACCTCTCTCCACAAGGCGACAGGGCCCTTTCACTGTGTCATAGGCCTTTCCATAAGGCCACAACCCCCTCTGTCTCTCTCAAAAAGGACAGAGGCTCCCTTTACAAGGCAACAGCCCCCTCCACAAGGCCAAAGGCCTTTTTCAAAGGGCCACAGGTCCCTTTCGCAGGGCCATAGGCATTTCCCCAAGGCAATAACCCCCTCCAGCTCTCTCCACAGGACCACAGGCTCCTTCTACAAGACTACAACCCCTTTGAGCTCTTTCATCAGGGCCACAGCCTCCTCCTCCCCCTTTTAATCAGTTAAAAGGGCTCAATTGAGTGACCACAACACCTTCAGCTCTCTCCACAGGACCACAGGCTCCTACTGAGCCACAGGACTTTCCACAGTGCCACAAGCCCCTCTAGCTCTCTCCACAGGCAATCATGTTGCATGTTTTTTACTGCAAAGGACTTCATAGGCCAAAATCTTACTCCAGAGCCTTCCACAGGCCCCTCCAGCCGGCTCCACATGGCCTTTTCCTCAGGCCACAACTCCCTCCAGCTCTCTTTACATCGCCACATGCCCCTCTGCGGGGCCACAGACCCCTATACAGGGTCACTGGCCTTTCCACAGGGCCTCAACCCCTTCAGCTATCTCCACAGGACCACAGGCTTTTCCACAGCCCACAACTCCTTCCAGCTCTCACCACAGGGCCACAGCCCTTTCCACAAGGCTAAAGGGCCTATCCATAGGGCCACATACCTTTCCACAGGGCCACAACACCCTCCAGCTCTCTCCACAGGACAAGAAGCTCTCTTTACAGGGCCATAGCTCACGTCCACAGGGCCAAATGCACTTTCCACACGGCCACAACTCCCAACAGCTCTCTCCACAGAGTCACAGGGCCCGTCTGCAGGGCACAAGCCCCCTCTTCAAGGCCAAAAGGCCTTTCTACATGGCCATAGTCATTTCCATAGGGCACGAGCCCCTCCAGCTCTCTCCACAGGGCAACAGACCCCTATACAGGATCACAGGCCTTTCCACAGGGCCACAACACCTTCAGCTCTCTCCACAGGACCACAGGCTCCTACTGGGCCACAGGCCTTTCCACAGTGCCACAAGCCCCTCCAGCTCTCTCCACAGGCAATCATGTTGCATGTTGTTTACTGCAAAGGACTTCATAGGCTCAAATCTTACTCCAGAGCCTTCCACAGGCCTCTCCAGCCCGCTCCACATGGCCTTTTCCTCAGGCCACAACTCCCTCCAGCTCTCTTTACATCGCCACATGCCCCTCTGCGGGGCCACAGACCCCTATACAGGGTCACAGGCCTTTCCACAGGGCCTCAACCCCTTCAGCTGTCTCCACAGGACCACAGGCTTTTCCACAGCCCACAACTCCTTCCAGCTCTCACCACAGGGCCACAGCCCTTTCCACAAGGCTAAAGGGCCTATCCATAGGGCCACAGACCTTTCCACAGGGCCAAAACACCCTCCAGCTCTCTCCACAGGACAAGAAGCTCTCTTTACAGGGCCATAGCTCACCTCCACAGGGCCAAATGCACTTTCCACACGGCCACAACTCCCAACAGCTCTCTCCACAGAGTCACAGGGCCCGTCTGCAGGGCACAAGCCTCCTCTTCAAGGCCAAAAGGCCTTTCTACATGGCCATAGTCATTTCCATAGGGCACGAGCCCCTCCAGCTCTCTCCACAGAGCAACGGACCCCTATACAGGATCACAGGCCTTTCCACAGGGCCACAACACCTTCAGCTCTCTCCACAGGACCACAGGCTCCTACTGGGCCACAGGCCTTTCCACAGTGCCACAAGCCCCTCCAGCTCTCTCCACAGGCAATCATGTTGCATGTTGTTTACTGCAAAGGACTTCATAGGCTCAAATCTTACTCCAGAGCCTTCCACAGGCCTCTCCAGCCCGCTCCACATGGCCTTTTCCTCAGGCCACAACTCCCTCCAGCTCTCTTTACATCGCCACATGCCCCTCTGCGGGGCCACAGACCCCTATACAGGGTCACAGGCCTTTCCACAGGGCCTCAACCCCTTCAGCTGTCTCCACAGGACCACAGGCTTTTCCACAGCCCACAACTCCTTCCAGCTCTCACCACAGGGCCACAGCCCTTTCCACAAGGCTAAAGGGCCTATCCATAGGGCCACATACCTTTCCACAGGGCCACAACACCCTCCAGCTCTCTCCACAGGACAAGAAGCTCTCTTTACAGGGCCATAGCTCACCTCCACAGGGCCAAATGCACTTTCCACACGGCCACAACTCCCAACAGCTCTCTCCACAGAGTCACAGGGCCCGTCTGCAGGGCACAAGCCCCCTCTTCAAGGCCAAAAGGCCTTTCTACATGGCCATAGTCATTTCCATAAGGCACGAGCCCCTCCAGCTCTCTCCACAGGGCAACAGACCCCTATACAGGATCACAGGCCTTTCCACAGGGCCACAACACCTTCAGCTCTCTCCACAGGACCACAGGCTCCTACTGGGCCACAGGCCTTTCTACAGTGCCACAAGCCCCTCCAGCTCTCTCCACAGGCAATCATGTTGCATGTTGTTTACTGCAAAGGACTTCATAGGCTCAAATCTTACTCCAGAGCCTTCCACAGGCCTCTCCAGCCCGCTCCACATGGCCTTTTCCTCAGGCCACAACTCCCTCCAGCTCTCTTTACATCGCCACATGCCCCTCTGCGGGGCCACAGACCCCTATACAGGGTCACAGGCCTTTCCACAGGGCCTCAACCCCTTCAGCTGTCTCCACAGGACCACAGGCTTTTCCACAGCCCACAACTCCTTCCAGCTCTCACCACAGGGCCACAGCCCTTTCCACAAGGCTAAAGGGCCTATCCATAGGGCCACAGACCTTTCCACAGGGCCACAACACCCTCCAGCTCTCTCCACAGGACAAGAAGCTCTCTTTACAGGGCCATAGCTCACCTCCACAGGGCCAAATGCACTTTCCACACGGCTACAACTCCCAACAGCTCTCTCCACAGAGTCACAGGGCCCGTCTGCAAGGCACAAGCGCCCTCTTCAAGGCCAAAAGGCCTTTCTACATGGCCATAGTCATTTCCATACGGCACGAGCCCCTCCAGCTCTCTCCACAGGGCAACAGACCCCTATACAGGATCACAGGCCTTTCCACAGGGCCACAACACCTTCAGCTCTCTCCACAGGACCACAGGCTCCTACTGGGCCACAGGCCTTTCCACAGTGCCACAAGCCCCTCCAGCTCTCTCCACAGGCAATCATGTTGCATGTTGTTTACTGCAAAGGACTTCATAGGCTCAAATCTTACTCCAGAGCCTTCCACAGGCCTCTCCAGCCCGCTCCACATGGCCTGTTCCTCAGGCCACAACTCCCTCCAGCTCTCTTTACATCGCCACATGCACCTCTGCGGGGCCACAGACCCCTATACAGGGTCACAGGCCTTTCCACAGGGCCTCAACCCCTTCAGCTGTCTCCACAGGACCACAGGGTTTTCCACAGCCCACAACTCCTTCCAGCTCTCACCACAGGGCCACAGCCCTTTCCACAAGGCTAAAGGGCCTATCCATAGGGCCACATACCTTTCCACAGGGCCACAACACCCTCCAGCTCTCTCCACAGGACAAGAAGCTCTCTTTACAGGGCCATAGCTCACCTCCACAGGGCCAAATGCACTTTCCACACGGCTACAACTCCCAACAGCTCTCTCCACAGAGTCACAGGGCCCGTCTGCAGGGCACAAGCGCCCTCTTCAAGGCCAAAAGGCCTTTCTACATGGCTATAGTCATTTCCATACGGCACGAGCCCCTCCAGCTCTCTCCACAGGGCAACGGACCCCTATACAGGGTCACAGGCCTTTCCACAGGGCCACAACACCTTCAGCTCTCTCCACAGGACCACAGGCTCCTACTGGGCCACAGGCCTTTCCATAGTGCCACAAGCCCCTCCAGCTCTCTCCACAGGCAATCATGTTGCATGTTGTTTACTGCAAAGGACTTCATAGGCTCAAATCTTACTCCAGAGCCTTCCACAGGCCTCTCCAGCCCGCTCCACATGGCCTTTTCCTCAGGCCACAACTCCCTCCAGCTCTCTTTACATCGCCACATGCCCCTCTGCGGGGCCACAGACCCCTATACAGGGTCACAGGCCTTTCCACAGGGCCTCAACCCCTTCAGCTGTATCCACAGGACCACAGGCTTTTCCACAGCCCACAACTCCTTCCAGCTCTCACCACAGGGCCACAGCCCTTTCCACAAGGCTAAAGGGCCTATCCATAGGGCCACATACCTTTCCACAGGGCCACAACACCCTCCAGCTCTCTCCACAGGACAAGAAGCTCTCTTTACAGGGCCATAGCTCACCTCCACAGGGCCAAATGCACTTTCCACACGGCCACAACTCCCAACAGCTCTCTCCACAGAGTCACAGGGCCCGTCTGCAGGGCACAAGCCCCCTCTTCAAGGCCAAAAGGCCTTTCTACATGGCCATAGTCATTTCCATAGGGCACGAGCCCCTCCAGCTCTCTCCACAGGGCAACAGACCCCTATACAGGATCACAGGCCTTTCCACAGGGCCACAACACCTTCAGCTCTCTCCACAGGACCACAGGCTCCTACTGGGCCACAGGCCTTTCTACAGTGCCACAAGCCCCTCCAGCTCTCTCCACAGGCAATCATGTTGCATGTTGTTTACTGCAAAGGACTTCATAGGCTCAAATCTTACTCCAGAGCCTTCCACAGGCCTCTCCAGCCCGCTCCACATGGCCTTTTCCTCAGGCCACAACTCCCTCCAGCTCTCTTTACATCGCCACATGCCCCTCTGCGTGGCCACAGACCCCTATACAGGGTCACAGGCCTTTCCACAGGGCCTCAACCCCTTCAGCTGTCTCCACAGGACCACAGGCTTTTCCACAGCCCACAACTCCTTTCAGCTCTCACCACAGGGCCACAGCCCTTTCCACAAGGCTAAAGGGCCTATCCATAGGGCCACATACCTTTCCACAGGGCCACAACACCCTCCAGCTCTCTCCACAGGACAAGAAGCTCTCTTTACAGGGCCATAGCTCACCTCCACAGGGCCAAATGCACTTTCCACACGGCCACAACTCCCAACAGCTCTCTCCACAGAGTCACAGGGCCCGTCTGCAGGGCACAAGCCCCCTCTTCAAGGCCAAAAGGCATTTCTACATGGCCATAGTCATTTCCATAGGGCACGAGCCCCTCCAGCTCTCTCCACAGGGCAACAGACCCCTATACAGGATCACAGGCATTTCCACAGGGCCACAACACCTTCAGCTCTCTCCACAGACCACAGGCTCCTACTGGGCCACAGGCCTTTCCACAGTGCCACAAGCCCCTCCAGCTCTCTCCACAGGCAATCATGTTGCATGTTGTTTACTGCAAAGGACTTCATAGGCTCAAATCTTACTCCAGAGCCTTCCACAGGCCTCTCCAGCCCGCTCCACATGGCCTTTTCCTCAGGCCACAACTCCCTCCAGCTCTCTTTATGACGCGCCCCTGGGCCTGTGTCGCGCTGCGTTGCGCACGCGGGAGCTTACCCGGAGCCGGATCTCTTGAGGGTTGTAGTCTCGTGGCGGTGACCCGGTCCTTGCCCAGGGAGTCAAACTGAGCGGCGATGTAACAGCGGTAGATGTAGGACGACTACGCCACCCGTTGAATGCAGCTATGGAGCTGCCGCTGCAGGACAGTCCGCTGAGGCCGGTGGATGGATGGTGCAGCGTAGATGGTATAACCCCCAACGGGAGGGGTATGGCCTCAGGGCAGCAGATGTGGATGATGGGGGTAGCAGGAACCACTCAGAGACGGTGCGGTGTAATTCAGGGTCTTTACTGGTAACAACGATAGACCCTCCCGGAGTACTTGCTAGTGAACGGGGCCTGGTCAGTCCTTGAGCAGATGGGATCTCCCCTGGCCAGGCGAAGTTGTAGGCCTCCCAAACTGACTGTACTCTTCTGGCTACCTTGCTAGAAGCGGGTATAAGTAGCCCACGTCCCTGAGTGTACCGTGTGGTGCTCACCCGTATGGCCGGTGACTCGGGGCCTTCTAGTGGCTTCCGCTCCACGGTGGCGGTGCTGGTCCCACGCGTGTGACCGTGCCTTCGGGCTTCTTGGCCAGAGGACCTGAAATCCCCTGCCGGACGGATTCTGCTGCTGGGTAGGAGTTAGTCCCCACAGCCTCGGACTCCGGGTCCGGTAAGAAATCTTCTCAGTCAGGGCGAGCTCTGCAGCTGCCAGCCCCTGACTCGTAGTAGTATTGCTTCTGCTGTTTCTTGTCTCTACTTTCCTTGACTGACTAACCCTGCCTCAGCCCAGGGTTTATACAGGGGAAGTTCTTCCCCTCCCAAGACTGGGCAGGAGGTGTGGCATGCACAGGATCCCTGACCAAAGGACCTCCCACCTGCTCTCAGACATAACATTACATTACTGTGGAAAACCAGACCCCTGGGGTGCCACATTCCCCCCTAGTGAAATTTAGTACTCCGGGACTAAACATATTTTAGAAAAAACATAACAAGATATAACAACAATAATAGTACAATAAGAAGAAACACATAAAGGTGGTCACGGCATGTCCGTAACCGGGTGTAGTCTTTGAAGAAAGCAAGGTGTCCATTTCACCAAAACAGGGAGACGTAACCAGGTAGGGGTCTGTCCTACCCTGAGTCCTTAACAGTCTCTAGTCCATCCTGGGTTACGCTCCAACTATGTACAAGGATTCCCGGTAAATCCACCAAGGATTCCTAAAAATAACTGGAAACACAAAATTATACACAAGCAACAATACACAGATAAACATAAATAAAACAATTTATACACTTCAAATCCTCCAGCGTGCGGGTAACTGGCCTCTAGTGGCCCTAGTGGACCTACGGAGCTGACTGTCTGGCCCTGAACTACAGGGTGTAGGAGCTGTCAAGGGTAAACTGGGCAGCTGTCTACCGGCTCTTTGTCTCACTAGGGGTACGGCAGGCTCACTATAAGCAGAGGGTTGATCCTCCTGTTCTGCTTGTGTGGTGCCTTCTGCCTCCTGGACCGGCTGTTCTTCCAGCTCTACCTGTTGCTCCGTAGGTGCTTGGGATGCTGGTTGGAGGAAGGTGAGTACGGGTACCACAACTGCACCATTGACTTGAGTCCAAGACCGAGGGAAGTCCCCGAGCACAGTACTAACCATATCTTCCCTTTCCTCTACGGGTCGATGGTCTTCTTGTTCCTCTTCAGGGTTCCTCAGTTGTTCGGGACACTTCTTCAGGTGGTCCCGGGATACAATGGCTGTGGTTTCCCCTCCGTCTTTACTGATGGTACAAACCTTCGGGTTCTCGTGGCTTGAGGGCAGTACGGTGTACGGGTCCTTCTCCCACTGGTCATCCAACTTGTGGAGCCGTCTCTTCCTCTTCAAGACCTGCTCTCCGGGTACCAGGGGAACAGCGGGAGCATACTGGTTGTAAGTTTTCTCTTGTCTTTCCCTAGCCTGACAGAGACTTCGCTCCACGCTCTCCTGTACTCTCCGGTACTGCTGCTGCCTCTCTGTGTCCCAGTCTGTTTCTGGTGAAGTGTCCTCGGGTGTCAGGACTCCCATTTCCAGGTCAACAGGTAACTTACCAGGTCTTGCCCTCATTAGGTAAGCCGGGGTACAGTTGGTGGAACCTACCGGGATGTGGTTGTATAGGTCCACCAGATCGGGCAACTTCTCAGGCCACAGACTGCGTTCTTCCAGGGGCAACGTTTTTAGAAGATCCATTACCACCTGGTTCATTTTCTCACAAAGTCCATTAGTTTGCGGATGGTAGGGTGTCGTCCTTATCTTCCGGCAGCCATACAGATTGCAGAATTCCTGGAAGACCTCCGCTTCAAAGGCAGGTCCCTGGTCCGTCAGCACTTGGTCCGGGTACCCGTGTGGACGGCAAAAGTGCTGCTGGAAGGCTCTAGCTGCTGTTTGAGCCGTTAAGTCCTTGACGGGGACGACAACCAGAAACCGGGAGTAATGATCCACGATGGTTAACGCGTAGACGTAGCCACTTCTGCTTGGGGTCAGTTTTACATGATCCAAGGCTACCAGTTCCAACGGTTGCCGGGTGACGATGGACTGCAGGGGAGTCTTCTGGCTGGCACGGTCCTTCCTTCTCAGGTTGCACGGGCCACAGTCTCTGCACCACTTCTCGATGGTTCCCCTCATGCCTACCCAGTGGAACCGCTCGCGCAGCAGGAACTCCAGCTTCTTCCACCCGAAGTGTCCAGCTCCGTCGTGGTATGCCTCCATCACCATGGCTGCGTCTCTTCGTGGCACCACTACTTGCCAGAGTAATTCATGCGTCCGGGAGTTAACCATTCTGCGGCACAACTTCCCTTTGTAAAGGAACAGTCGACTCTTCTCTGCCCATAGTTGTTTGGCTTCCTCCGGAGCGTCTGGTTCAAGGCGAGCCTCCGGCCGAGTCAGCATCTCCTTCACCAGTCGGACGGCAGGGTCGCTGTCTTGCATTTCCGCCCAGTTGTAGTGGGGTAAGGGGTTCAACGTAGCAGCCTGCTTACTCCTTACCCGGTGGGAATACTGGATAGTCCCATGACGGTGGAACGCAGGGAGTTCAACTTCTTCCAGTCCCTCCGGATCTTCTCCTCCGTCCGGCAGGTTGGGCATCCTGGACAGGGCGTCCGCGTTGGTATTGGAGCGTCCTGCCCGGTATTTGATTGTGAACTCGTAGTTGGACAAACGGGCCATCCACCTCTGCTCCAGGGCACCGAGTCTTGCCGTGTCCAGGTGTGTCAACGGGTTGTTATCCGTGTACACGGTGAACCGGGAAGAAGCGAGGTAATGCTTAAAGCGCTCGGTGACTGCCCATACTACGGCCAGGAACTCTAACTTAAATGAGCTGTAATTCTCGGGGTTCCTTTCGGTGGGTCGCAGTTTTCGGCTGGCGTAGGCGATTACTCGTTCCTTCCCCTGCTGGATCTGGGACAGTACGGCTCCTAGCCCGATGTTACTGGCGTCGGTGTAGAGGATAAAGGGCTGGCTATAATCCGGGTACGCCAGGATTTCGTCCCCCGTGAGGGCCATCTTCAGCTGGCGGAAGGACTCTTCTTCCAGCTCCTCCCATTTGAAGGGCGGCTTCTGGTTCTTGGCCTTCCGGGACTGGCCTATCAGGAGGTCCTGCATAGGTGCTGCCTTTTTGGTGAAACCGGGAATAAACCTTCGGTAGTAGCCTACCAACCCGAGGAACTGCCGCACTTCTTTTACGCTGGAGGGGCTTGGCCATTCCTTAATTGCGGTGATCTTATCAGGGTCGGGAGCCACTCCGTCAGCGCTCACCACGTGTCCCAGGTACTGCACCTTTGGTTTCAGTAGGTGACACTTGGAGGGTTTCACCTTTAGGCCGTAACTTGCCAGAGCTTCGAACACTTCCGCCAGGTGTTTCAGGTGGTCCTCATACGTCTTGGAATATACGATGACATCGTCCAGGTACAACAGGACCGTCTCGAAGTTTCTGTGGCCCAGACAACACTCCATTAGTCGTTGGAAGGTTCCCGGTGCGTTGCAGAGTCCGAACGGCATGCAGGTGAACTCGCTAAGTCCCATCGGGGTGGTGAATGCGGTCTTCTCCCGGTCCGCCTCTGCTACAGGAACCTGCCAGTACCCGCTAGTGAGATCCAAGGTAGAGAAGAAGTTAGCAGATCTTAAAGCAGCCAATGACTCCTCTATCCTTGGTAAGGGGTACGCATCCTTGTGTGTGATACGATTGATTTTCCGGTAATCTACACACATCCTCATGGTGTTGTCTTTCTTTCGGACTAAGACTAGTGGAGCTGCCCAGGGGCTACAGCTATCCCTGATCACCCCAGCCTCCTTCATGTCTCTAAGCATCCCCTTGGCGTGTTGGTAGTGGGCAGGGGGTACGGGTCGATACCTCTCTTTTATAGGAGGATGGTCTCCCGTGGGGATGTGGTGTTCTACCCCCTTGACTCGCCCGAAGTCTAACGGGTGTTTACTGAACACTCTCTCGTACTCCTGAACCACCCGATAGACTCCTTGTTTCTGGTGTGCGGGAGTGGAGTCAGTACCCAGATGTAGTTGCTGACACCAGTCCTCCATGTTTTTCTTAGAGCCGTTACCTTCCTCCGGGTGAGATGGAGGCAAGGGTTCCACAGATTGTATAGAATTTTGGTTAATGGTATATAATTTGGCTAGCGTGGCATACCGGGGCAGGTACACTTCCCTCTCCCCGATATTTATTATGCGAACGGGCACCCTCCCATGGCGTACATCAACCACCCCCCGTGCTGTCAAAATGGTGGGCCTACTGTCCGAGTAAACTGGTTCTACCATTGCCTGGTAATCTCTACCCCTCAGACCAATAGCTGCCCGGCACCAAATCATCATTTCACTTTTTGGGGGCATGGCAATAGGAAAAGGGTCACACATTCTTACGCTACCAATCTCATCGCCGGAGAGTTCCACCTGTTGCCGTCGCATCAGTGCCCGGATCTCTTTCTGGAGCACCCGCTGCTCGACGGAGCTGGCGTTCTTGGCAACCTGCTGTAAAAGGAAAATCACCTCTGCAAGACAATTTTCAATTACATTAGTTCCTAGAGTTATTTTTGGGTGACTCTCGTGTTTGTCAATATCTACAATGATCAGTCCCTGTGCTGCCAGTTCGACTCTACCGATTTTGATGGTCACCTCTTTAAATCCGATCTGTGGCACGGGCTGGTCATTGCTGGCGATGATACTCAAGTCGTCGTCAGGGTAGCGGGTAATATCCGAGTCATTCCAGTACTGCTTAAAGAGCACGTACGGGATGGTGGTGACCTGTGACCCGGTGTCCAGTAGGGCACTCATGGGAATGCCATCCAGTACCACAGTCAAGACTGGACGTCCTCCCACATATCTGTCGCGCCAGTTCGATGGGCCTGGTGATCTTTTTCCTGGGGGTTGGTCCTCTACCCCAGGTTGTGCCCGTTTAAAGAACAGTACCTTGCCATATGTCCAGGTTGATTGCAGCGGCGGCAGATGGGTCGTCCGTCCTCGCTGTATCGGTCACTGGGTCTTCCTCTGGCCGGTGGGGTCCTCCTTGGTCGACGCCACGGGATGTCCTCCGGTCCGGATGCCAGCTGGATCTTCCCTGGGGTGGAAACCTGTAAAGACTGCACAGTTCGGGTTAGCGCAGCAACGCTCTTAGCTAGCTCTTGGACCTGATGGTGTAGGTCTGGAGCCGGGTCATTGTCCAAAGCCTGCGCATCAGCTCCCACAGGCCCTGCCGACAAGGGCGCCGCCTCCTGGTGGTAAGTGATAGCTGGGCGCCTGTGGGTCACAACGCCACCCGGTGCCGGTTCTCGGAGCACCCGGATGGCTCTGTCCTTGAACTGTGCAAAGCCCAGATGGGGATCCTGTAAGGCCATCGCCCGCAACTGGGTTCGGTGGGCATTACAATATAGTCCCTCTATAAATTGTTCGGTCAACAGCCTGTCCTCGTTTCCCACTCCATCAGGGTCGGTCTGCTTAATGGCCCTCAGGGCCTCTTGTAGGTTTAGTGCATAGTCCCTTATACTCTCATGCGCTCGCTGCTTGCACCCGTAGAATCTAAGCTTAATCTCGGCTGAGGTGCGGGTATCAAAGGTGTCCTTCAGCCGGGTTAGTATCCCTGCGACAGTCTTCCTCCCAGGTGGCCAGGATTTTACTTCCCTTTTGGCTGCCCCGGTTAGTTGGGCCACCAGGATGCTCACTTTTTGCTCTTCTGTGAGGGGGTACACCTGGAAGAGGCTATCCAGCTTTTCTCTAAAGTCATGCAGGGTATGTGACTCCCCTGAGTACTGGGGTAGCCAAGCTGCTCCCGGGATATAGGGCATGGTGAAGGGCATAACTGCAGCAGCGGTGGCGCTGGCGGGGGTTGAGGCAATGAAGCTCTCCTCCGCATCCGACATCTTCCTCCCCCCTAGTGGACCGTGGCCTACCTTGCGATGATCCTGTTCCGTAGGCCGCGGCTCCGCAGTAGATCGTCAGGGTTGAGGACCTTCCGTCGCGCTCCGGTGACGTCGGCGTCTGCTGGGCTCCTTCCAGGACCTTACGCAACGTCCGGACGTGAGGCGGGGCTTCAGTTCTCGCGCGCTTTCGGAGTCCACGCCCCTCTTCTTCCCGCGCGGCGTCCTCAAGATGGCGTCCAACGGCGGGAAAACTCCACGGATGGCGGGAAGAAGGCTGAAGATGGCGCCGGATGGCGGAAATCTTCACAGATGGCGGGAAGAAGGCTGAAAATGGCGCCGGATGGCGGGAATCTTCACCGATGGCGGGAAAACTTCACGGATGGTAAGTTTTAAAAGTCTCTTTTTCAGGCACGCAGTACCCGGTGGTTGCGGGCACGAAATCCTGCCGACTACGCCAAAGTTGACGCGCCCCTGGGCCTGTGTCGCGCTGCGTTGCGCACGCGGGAGCTTACCCGGAGCCGGATCTCTTGAGGGTTGTAGTCTCGTGGCGGTGACCCGGTCCGTGCCCAGGGAGTCAAACTGAGCGGCGATGTAACAGCGGTAGATGTAGGACGACTACGCCACCCGTTGAATGCAGCTATGGAGCTGCCGCTGCAGGACAGTCCGCTGAGGCCGGTGGATGGATGGTGCAGCGTAGATGGTATAACCCCCAACGGGAGGGGTATGGCCTCAGGGCAGCAGATGTGGATGATGGGGGTAGCAGGAACCACTCAGAGACGGTGCGGTGTAATTCAGGGTCTTTACTGGTAACAATAATAGACCCTCCCGGAGTACTTGCTAGTGAACGGGGCCTGGTCAGTACTTGAGCAGATGGGATCTCCCCTGGCCAGGCGAAGTTGTAGGCCTCCCAAACTGACTGTACTCTTCTGGCTACCTTGCTAGAAGCGGGTATAAGTAGCCCACGTCCCTGAGTGTACCGTGTGGTGCTCACCCGTATGGCCGGTGACTCGGGGCCTTCTAGTGGCTTCCGCTCCACGGTGGCGGTGCTGGTCCCACGCGTGTGACCGTGCCTTCGGGCTTCTTGGCCAGAGGACCTGAAATCCCCTGCCGGACGGATTCTGCTGCTGGGTAGGAGTTAGTCCCCACAGCCTCGGACTCCGGGTCCGGTAAGAAATCTTCTCAGTCAGGGCGAGCTCTGCAGCTGCCAGCCCCTGACTCGTAGTAGTATTGCTTCTGCTGTTTCTTGTCTCTACTTTCCTTGACTGACTAACCCTGCCTCAGCCCAGGGTTTATACAGGGGAAGTTCTTCCCCTCCCAAGACTGGGCAGGAGGTGTGGCATGCACAGGATCCCTGACCAAAGGACCTCCCACCTGCTCTCAGACATAACATTACATTACTGTGGAAAACCAGACCCCTGGGGTGCCACATTTACATCGCCACATGCCCCTCTGCGGGGCCACAGACCCCTATACAGGGTCACAGGCCTTTCCACAGGGCCTCAACCCCTTCAGCTGTCTCCACAGGACCACAGGCTTTTCCACAGCCCACAACTCCTTCCAGCTCTCACCACAGGGCCACAGCCCTTTCCACAAGGCTAAAGGGCCTATCCATAGGGCCACAGACCTTTCCACAGGGCCACAACACCCTCCAGCTCTCTCCACAGGACAAGAAGCTCTCTTTACAGGGCCATAGCTCACCTCCACAGGGCCAAATGCACTTTCCACACGGCTACAACTCCCAACAACTCTCTCCACAGAGTCACAGGGCCCGTCTGCAGGGCACAAGCGCCCTCTTCAAGGCCAAAAGGCCTTTCTACATGGCTATAGTCATTTCCATACGGCACGAGCCCCTCCAGCTCTCTCCACAGCACAACGGACCCCTATACAGGGTCACAGGCCTTTCCACAGGGCCACAACACCTTCAGCTCTCTCCACAGGACCACAGGCTCCTACTGGGCCACAGGCCTTTCCACAGTGCCACAAGCCCCTCCAGCTCTCTCCACAGGCAATCATGTTGCATGTTGTTTACTGCAAAGGACTTCATAGGCTCAAATCTTACTCCAGAGCCTTCCACAGGCCTCTCCAGCCCGCTCCACATGGCCTTTTCCTCAGGCCACAACTCCCTCCAGCTCTCTTTACATCGCCACATGCCCCTCTGCGGGGCCACAGACCCCTATACAGGGTCACAGGCCTTTCCACAGGGCCTCAACCCCTTCAGCTGTCTCCACAGGACCACAGGCTTTTCCACAGCCCACAACTCCTTCCAGCTCTCACCACAGGGCCACAGCCCTTTCCACAAGGCTAAAGGCCTATCCATAGGGCCACACACCTTTCCACAGGGCCACAACACCCTCCAGCTCTCTCCACAGGACAAGAAGCTCTCTTTACAGGGCCATAGCTCACCTCCACAGGGCCAAATGCACTTTCTACACGGCTACAACTCCCAACAGCTCTCTCCACAGAGTCACAGGGCCCGTCTGCAGGGCACAAGCGCCCTCTTCAAGGCCAAAAGGCCTTTCTACATGGCTATAGTCATACGGCACGAGCCCCTCCAGCTCTCTCCACAGGGCAACGGACCCCTATACAGGGTCACAGGCCTTTCCACAGGGCCACAACACCTTCAGCTCTCTCCACAGGACCACAGGCTCCTACTGGGCCACAGGCCTTTCCACAGTGCCACAAGCCCCTCCAGCTCTCTCCACAGGCAATCATGTTGCATGTTGTTTACTGCAAAGGACTTCATAGGCTCAAATCTTACTCCAGAGCCTTCCACAGGCCTCTCCAGCCCGCTCCACATGGCCTTTTCCTCAGGCCACAACTCCCTCCAGCTCTCTTTACATCGCCACATGCCCCTCTGCCGGGCCACAGACCCCTATACAGGGTCACAGGCCTTTCCACAGGGCCTCAACCCCTTCAGCTGTCTCCACAGGACCACAGGCTTTTCCACAGCCCACAACTCCTTCCAGCTCTCACCACAGGGCCACAGCCCTTTCCACAAGGCTAAAGGGCCTATCCATGGGGCCACATACCTTTCCACAGGGCCACAACACCCTCCAGCTCTCTCCACAGGACAAGAAGCTCTCTTTACAGGGCCATAGCTCACCTCCACAGGGCCAAATGCACTTTCCACACGGCTACAACTCCCAACAGCTCTCTCCACAGAGTCACAGGGCCCGTCTGCAGGGCACAAGCGCCCTCTTCAAGGCCAAAAGGCCTTTCTACATGGCTATAGTCATTTCCATACGGCACGAGCCCCTCCAGCTCTCTCCACAGGGCAACGGACCCCTATACAGGGTCACAGGCCTTTCCACAGGGCCACAACACCTTCAGCTCTCTCCACAGGACCACAGGCTCCTACTGGGCCACAGGCCTTTCCACAGTGCCACAAGCCCCTCCAGCTCTCTCCACAGGCAATCATGTTGCATGTTGTTTACTGCAAAGGACTTCATAGGCTCAAATCTTACTCCAGAGCCTTCCACAGGCCTCTCCAGCCCGCTCCACATGGCCTTTTCCTCAGGCCACAACTCCCTCCAGCTCTCTTTACATCGCCACATGCCCCTCTGCGGGGCCACAGACCCCTATACAGGGTCACAGGCCTTTCCACAGGGCCTCAACCCCTTCAGCTGTCTCCACAGGACCACAGGCTTTTCCACAGCCCACAACTCCTTCCAGCTCTCACCACAGGGCCACAGCCCTTTCCACAAGGCTAAAGGGCCTATCCATAGGGCCACAGACCTTTCCACAGGGCCACAACACCCTCCAGCTCTCTCCACAGGACAAGAAGCTCTCTTTACAGGGCCATAGCTCACCTCCACAGGGCCAAATGCACTTTCCACACGGCTACAACTCCCAACAGCTCTCTCCACAGAGTCACAGGGCCCGTCTGCAGGGCACAAGCGCCCTCTTCAAGGCCAAAAGGCCTTTCTACATGGCTATAGTCATTTCCATACGGCACGAGCCCCTCCAGCTCTCTCCACAGGGCAACGGACCCCTATACAGGGTCACAGGCCTTTCCACAGGGCCACAACACCTTCAGCTCTCTCCACAGGACCACAGGCTCCTACTGGGCCACAGGCCTTTCCACAGTGCCACAAGCCCCTCCAGCTCTCTCCACAGGCAATCATGTTGCATGTTGTTTACTGCAAAGGACTTCATAGGCTCAAATCTTACTCCAGAGCCTTCCACAGGCCTCTCCAGCCCGCTCCACATGGCCTGTTCCTCAGGCCACAACTCCCTCCAGCTCTCTTTACATCGCCACATGCCCCCTGCGGGGCCACAGACCCCTATACAGGGTCACAGGCCTTTCCACAGGGCCTCAACCCCTTCAGCTGTCTCCACAGGACCACAGGCTTTTCCACAGCCCACAACTCCTTCCAGCTCTCACCACAGGGCCACAGCCCTTTCCACAAGGCTAAAGGGCCTATCCATAGGGCCACATACCTTTCCACAGGGCCACAACACCCTCCAGCTCTCTCCACAGGACAAGAAGCTCTCTTTACAGGGCCATAGCTCACCTCCACAGGGCCAAATGCACTTTCCACACGGCTACAACTCCCAACAGCTCTCTCCACAGAGTCACAGGGCCCGTCTGCAGGGCACAAGCGCCCTCTTCAAGGCCAAAAGGCCTTTCTACATGGCTATAGTCATTTCCATACGGCACGAGCCCCTCCAGCTCTCTCCACAGGGCAACGGACCCCTATACAGGGTCACAGGCCTTTCCACAGGGCCACAACACCTTCAGCTCTCTCCACAGGACCACAGGCTCCTACTGGGCCACAGGCCTTTCCATAGTGCCACAAGCCCCTCCAGCTCTCTCCACAGGCAATCATGTTGCATGTTGTTTACTGCAAAGGACTTCATAGGCTCAAATCTTACTCCAGAGCCTTCCACAGGCCTCTCCAGCCCGCTCCACATGGCCTTTTCCTCAGGCCACAACTCCCTCCAGCTCTCTTTACATCGCCACATGCCCCTCTGCGGGACCACAGACCCCTATACAGGGTCACAGGCCTTTCCACAGGGCCTCAACCCCTTCAGCTGTCTCCACAGGACCACAGGCTCCTACTGGGCCACAGGCCTTTCCACAGTGCCACAAGCCCCTCCAACTCTTCTCCACAGGACAACAAGCTCTCTTTACCGGGCCATAGCTCCCATCAACAGGGCGAAATGCACTTTCTGCACCGCCACTGCCCCCTTTAGCTCTCTCCACAGAGACACAAGGCCCGTCTGCAAGGCACAAGCCCCCTCTTCAAGGCCAGAAGGCCTGTCTACATGGCCATAGTCATTTCCATAGGGCACGAGCCCCTACAGCTCTCTCCACAGGGCAACGGACCCCTATACAGGGTCACAGGCCTTTCCACAGGGCCTCAACCCCATCAGCTCTCTCCACAGGACCACTGGCTCCTTCTGCCGGGCCACAAGCATTTCCACAGGGCCACAATCCCCTCAAACTCTTTTCCACATGACAACAAGCTAACTTTACAAGGACATAGCTCCCTTCCTCATAGCCAGCCATCATGGTGTTTGTGTTATTAAAGAAAAAAAAAATTTGAGGGTTGGCTAGAGGCAGCCGTGGACACACTATAGCCAGCCCTCATGGTGTTTGTGTTATTAAAGAAAAAAAAATTTGGGGGTTGGCTAGAGGCAGCCGTGGACACACGATAGCCAGCCCTCATGGTGTTTGTGTTATTAAAGAAAAAAAAAATTGGGGGGCTGGCTAGAGGCAGCCGTGAACACACGATATCCAGCCCTCATGGTGTTTGTGTTATTAAAGAAAAAAAAAATTGGGGGGCTGGCTAGAGGCAGCCGTGGACACACGATAGCCAGGCCTCATGGTGTTTGTGTTATTAAAGAAAAAAAAAAATTGGGGGGCTGGCTAGAGGCAGCCGTGAACACACGATAGCCAGTCCTCATGGTGTTTGTGTTATTAAAGAAAAAAAAAATTGGGGGGCTGGCTAGAGGCAGCCGTGGACACATGATAGCCAGCCCTCATGGTGTTTGTGTTATTAAAGAAAAAAAAAATTGGGGGGCTGGCTAGAGGCAGCCGTGGACACACGATAGCCAGGCCTCATGGTGCTTGTGTTATTAAAGAAAAAAAAAATTGGGGGGCTGGCTAGAGGTAGTCGTGGATACACGATAGCCAGCCCTCATAGTGTTTGTGTTATTAAAGAAAAAAAAAATTGGGGGGCTGGCTAGAGGCAGCCGTGAACACACGATAGCCAGCCCTCATGGTGTTTGTGTTATTAAAGAAAAAAAAAATTGGGGGGCTGGCTAGAGGCAGCCGTGAACACACGATAGCCAGCCCTCATGGTGTTTGTGTTATTAAAGAAAAAAAAAATTGGGGTGCTGGCTAAAGGCAGCCATGGACACATGATAGCCAGCCCTCATGGTGTTTGTGTTATTAAAGAAAAAAAAATTGGGGGGCTGGCTAGAGGCAGCCGTGAACACACGATAGCCAGCCCTCATGGTGTTTGTGTTATTAAAGAAAAACAAAAATTGGGGGGCTGGCTAGAGGCAGCCGTGGACACACGATAGCCAGCCCTCATGGTGTTTGTGTTATTAAAGAAAAAAAAAATTGGGGGTTGGCTAGAGGCAGCCGTGGACACACGATAGCCAGCCCTCATGGTGTTTGTGTTATTAAAGAAAAAAAAAATTGGGGGGCTGGCTAGAGGCAGCCGTGAACACACGATAGCCAGCCCTCATGGTGTTTGTGTTATTAAAGAAAAAAAAAAATTGGGGGGCTGGCTAGAGGCAGCCGTGGACACACGATAGCCAGCCCTCATGGTGTTTGTGTTATTAAAGAAAAAAAAAATTGGGGGGCTGGCTAGAGGCAGCCGTGAACACACGAAAGCCAGCCCTCATGGTGTTTGTGTTATTAAAGAAAAAAAAAAATTGGGGGGCTGGCTAGAGGCAGCCGTGGACACACGATAGCGAGCCCTCATGGTGTTTGTGTTATTAAAGAAAAAAAAAATTGGGGGGCTGGCTAGAGGCAGCCGTGGACACACGATAGCCAGCCCTCATGGTGCTTGTGTTATTAAAGAAAAAAAAAATTGGGGGGCTGGCTAGAGGTAGCCGTGGATACACGATAGCCAGCCCTCATGGTGTTTGTGTTATTAAAGAAAAAAAAAAATTGGGGGGCTGGCTAGAGGCAGCCGTGAACACACGATAGCCAGCCCTCATGGTGTTTGTGTTATTAAAGAAAAAAAAAATTGGGGGGCTGGCTAGAGGCAGCTGTGGACACACGATAGCCAGCCCTCATGGTGTTTGTGTTATTAAAGAAAAAAAAAATTAGGGGGCTGGCTAGAGGCAGCCGTGGACACACGATAGCCAGCCCTCATGGTGTTTGTGTTATTAAAGAAAAAAAAAAACTGGGGGGCTGGCTAGACGCAGCCGTGAACACACGATAGCCAGCCCTCATGGTGTTTGTGTTATTAAAGAAAAAAAAAAATTGGGGGGCTGGCTAGAGGCAGCTGTGGACACACGATAGCCAGCCCTCATGGTGTTTGTGTTATTAAAGAAAAAAAAAATTAGGGGGCTGGCTAGAGGCAGCCGTGGACACACGATAGCCAGCCCTCATGGTGCTTGTGTTATTAAAGAAAAAAAAAATTGGGGGGCTGGCTAGAGGTAGCCGTGGATACACGATAGCCAGCCCTCATGGTGTTTGTGTTATTAAAGAAAAAAAAAATTGGGGGGCTGGCTAGAGGCATCTGTGAACACACGATAGCCAGCCCTCATGGTGTTTGTGTTATTAAAGAAAAAAAAAATTGGGGGGCTGGCTAGAGGCAGCCGTGAACACACGATAGCCAGCCCTCATGGTGTTTGTGTTATTAAAGAAAAAAAATATTTGGGGGGCTGGCTAGAGGCAGCCGTGGACACACGATAGCCAGCCCTCATGGTGTTTGTGTTTTTAAAGAAAAAAAAAATTGGGGGGCTGGCTAGAGGCAGCCGTGAACACACGATAGCCAGCCCTCATGGTGTTTGTGTTATTAAAGAAAAAAAAATTGGGGGGCTGGCTAGAGGCAGCCGTGGACACACGATAGCCAGCCCTCATGGTGCTTGTGTTATTAAAGAAAAAAAAAATTGGGGGGCTGGCTAGAGGCATCCGTGAACACACGATAGCCAGCCCTCATGGTGTTTGTGTTATTAAAGAAAAAAAAAATTGGGGGGCTGGCTAGAGGCAGCCGTGGACACACGATAGCCAGCCCTCATGGTGTTTGTGTTATTAAAGAAAAAAAAAATTGGGGGGCTGGCTAGAGGCAGCCGTGAACAAAATGCTTCATTTCTGCATCGTGGTTACATAGCCTTAGTGTTATTAAAGCAAAAAAAATTTGAGAGTTGGCTATATACATTATATGCCCAATATGAGGGCTGGATGCAGGTAATCCAGGACAACCAGCAGCCAGCTCTCATGCTTGCGTGCACATTAGAAAGAGAAACATTGCCATCTGGTGTTTTTACAATCCTAAAATAAAAAATTAAAAAGTTGGACAACATTGCCACCCCGTGGAGTTTCCTCAGAACACACAATGTCAACAAAAAAGTCAATGAGGGCTGGCTATTGGTCAATCAGGTAAGTGATTTAGCCAACCCTAATGTTACATATTTTTGCATTTTTATTGCGTAGACCCCCTCAGGAGCGATATTTCAGGCCGCAGAGCGCGCAGTTTCGAGCAAAAATTTTGCCTTAACCCTGAAAAAAATTTAGCGCATCCCACCGCGTGCGTAAGCGTCCCAAATGCCAAAAAACAAATTTCCCCCATCAGTCCCTATATATTACTATAGTACAGAAGGTCATACTACCATATTGACTCTTTAGTCCAGTTCCAATGTATCAAGGTCAAGCCTGTTGCCCAAATGCAACAGATGTTGCATTCCGGCAACAAAAGTCGGCCATCTTGTGTCCCGTTTGCAACAAAAGGTCATCCTTTGTTGCCTTTCGGCAACATTTAAGGTCAAGCCTGTTGCAAACGGGACACGAAGCCTCTGATTTTGACCAAAGGTGCACCTCATCATCACAACTCCAAGTCAATAACACTTCTGTGAAATCTACCTGTCCAGTTATGAAGCAACACGGATTGTGAATCAATTTCTCCTGCTGTTGTGCAAATGGAGCAGACAACTGGTAGAAATGATAGGCAATTAGCCAGATACCCCCTATAAAGGAGTGGTTCTGCAGGTGGTGACCACAGACCATTTCTCTGTTCTCATTCTTTTTGGCTGATGTTTTGGTCACTTTTTCATTTTGCCATTGCTCTCACCCCTAGAGGTACATTAGCATTAGGCAGTGTCTACAGTACAACCCACAGAAGTTGCTCAGGTAGTGCCGTTCATCCAGGATGGCACATCAGTGCGAGCTGTGGCAAGAAGTGTAGCTGTGTCTGTCAGCACAGTGTCCAGAGCATGGAGCAGATACCAGGAGATGTGCAGGGAGCCATAGGAGGGCAACAACCCAGCAACAGGACCGTTACCTCCTCCTTTGTGCAAGGAGGAACAGGAGGAGCACTGCCAGAGCCCTGCAAAATGACCTCCAGCTGGCCACAAATGTGCATGTGTCTGCACAAACGGTTAGAAACCGACTCCATGAGGGTGGTATGAGGGCCCGATGTCCACAGATGGGGGTTGTGCTCACAGCCCAACACCGAGCAGGACGCTTGACATTTGCCACAGAACACCAGGATTGGCAAAGTCGCCACTGGTGCCCTCTGCTCTTCACAGATGAAAGCTCAGTATTGTGTGTGGCCTCCACGTGCCTGTATGACCTCCCTACAACGCCTGGGCATGCTCCTGATGAGGTTGCGGATGGTCTCCTGTGGGATCTCCTCCCAGACCTAGACTAAAGCATCAGCCAACTCCTGAACAGTCAGTGGTGCAACGCGACGTTGGTGGATGTGACTCGCCCCCTGGGCCGTGGGGTACTCGGATCCGGGCAGTAGGGGAACGATGGGAGTAGTAGTGGCAACCCGGTTTCGTGGCTCAGGGTGGTCAGGCCAGTGGTAGTCCGTTATGTGCTGATGTTTATGTCCGACTACGCCACCCGTGGATTTGCGGTTATTAGGAACCGCCGCTGCATGCCGACCGCTGGGGCTGATGAGGTGTGCAGCTAGGGTAGTGTGACTCCCCACGGGAAGAGTGCGGCCCCAGGGCAGTATAGTGGATGGTGGGAGTGATGGTGGTGAGAGTCCCAGTGCTGATAGTGCTGGAGAAGCAAGGAGCACACAGACAACAGGTTGCAGTCCAGGGTCTTTACTAGAACAGGTAAATTGACCCATAAACAGTCCCGGCTAGGAGGGGGACCTGGATGTCTGAGAGCAACGGGGAAATTGGCCCTGGTCAGGGTGAGGGTGTAGGCCTACCGTGCTTTCTGCGCTCCTTCTGGCTATCTCCTCCTGATAGGGTAACAGCCCACGTTTCCAAGCTTTCCGTGTATTCTCGCCTGTATGGCCTGTGACGTGGGTTCCTTTCTGCTCCCAGCCTTGTACGGCTTTACTGGTACCTTCTGTTGTGGCAGGGCCTCCAGGCTTCTTAGGCCAAGGAATATACAGTCCCCTGCGGACTGGTTCTCTGCTGGGGGATGTGGAATCCTCTCAGCCTCAGACACCAAAGTCTGGTAAATTAAGTCCTCTTTCTGCCAAGACAGGCTCTCTTCGCCTCTTGTCTCAGGCTTGTGGCTCTCCTCCTGCCACACTTCCTCTTAGGTGCAGTGCAACTGTCTGTCCCTGTTCTGCTCTGGGACAAGTCTCAATGCTGAGACAGGCCATCCAGTTCTCTCTAACCCTGCCCCCAGCACCAGCTTTTATAGGGGCAGCCTGCTCCCCCTACTGGCCTGAGACAGGAGGCATTGCATGCTAATGTTCCCCTGACTAGAGAACCTCCCCCTTGCTCTCAGACACAGCTTTAATACATTTTGTGGCATCCAGGCCAGGGTGACACATTCCCCCCTAGTGAAATTTAGTACTCCGGGACTAAACAATAAACAAAGACAATAAAACATTAATAGACATTAATAGACAGACGACGCACAAATTGAGTTCTTAAGGTCACAGTGTGGCCTGTGACCGGGTGTCCATATCACCAATACAACGGGGAGCCTTAACCAGGTGGGGGTCTGTCCTACCCCAAGTCCTTCACAGTCTTAGTTCATTCCTTGGTTAGGCTCCGAACGCAGTCCATACCAGGTCCCGGTTATAAAAAGTCCATAACCTGTAAGTCCTTACAGTAACTGCAAGAAACTGAAACACGGAATTACCAAACATGCATGTAACTTTGCAAACAATTCAACATTTGGCAACAAGGTTATTTACAATTTTAGTGCGCTCTATATTCTCCAGCGAGCGGGTATCAGCCCCTTTGTGCTCCTGGTTGACCTACGTAGCCCACTGTCTGGTGGTGGACCAACCTGGCTTTCCCAACTAGCGTTAGGGGTACAGCTACCAGCTGGGTGTACAGGTAGGGAAGGCAGCTGTCTGTGGGTCCTTTGGCTTACCGCAGGCATGGCTGCCTCACTGTCAGCAGAGGGTTGACTCTCCTGGGCTGCTGGTACAGGCTCTTCTGCCTCTGGAACCGCTTGCTCCTCTTCACCTTCCGGCTCTGGTGTTGGTTGTTGCTGTGCCGGTTGCAGGAAATGCAGGACGGGTACCACTATGGCATCATTTATGCGAGTCCAGGACTGAGGGAACTCTCCGAGAACGGTGCTGATCATTTCTTCCTTGTCCTCTGCGGGTTCAAGGTCACTCTGATCCTCTTCTGCACTACGGAGTTGCTCGGGGCATCTTTTGAGATGGTCTCTGGAGACGGTACTAGTGGTTTCTCCTCCGTCCTTGGTGATCACGCACACCTTCGGGTTGTCGTGATCAGACTGCAGTACGGTGTAGGGTTCCCTTTCCCACTGGTCGTCCAACTTGTGAAGCCTTCTTTTTCGCTTTAGGACTTGCTCACCAGGTTCTAGGGGACCAGCAGGGGCGTGTTGGTTGAAGAGTTTTCTTGCCTCTCTCTCACCTGGGCCAGGCTCTTCTCCACAGTCTACTGCACCTTCTTGTACTGCAGTTGCCTTTCCGTATCCCAGTCCGCATCCGGGGAGGTGTCCTCAGGCGTTAGGACTCCCATCTCCAGGTCTATAGGCAGCTTACCCGGTCTGGGTCGCATCAGGTAAGCCGGGGTGCAGTTGGTAGCATTCACCGGGATATGATTGTATAAGTCTATCAGGTCCGGCAGTTTTTCTGGCCACAGGCTGCGCTCCTCCAGGGGCAACGTCTTCAGGAGATCAATGACTATATTGTTCATCTTCTCACACATCCCGTTGGTTTGTGGGTGGTAAGGCGTTGTCCGAATCTTCTTACAGCCATAGAGGTTGCCGAACTCCTGGAAGATTTCAGCCTCGAACGCTGGACCCTGGTCTGTCAGGACCTGTTCCGGATACCCGTGTGGACGGCAGAAATATTGCTGGAAGGCTCTGGCCGCTGTTTGGGCTGTCAAGTCTTTTACTGGGACCACCACTAGAAAACGGGAATAGTGGTCCACGATTGTCAGGGCATAGATGTATCCTGACCGGCTGGGAGCCAATTTGACATGGTCCAGAGCTACCAGCTCAAGAGGCTGCGTGGTGACGATGGGCCTCAAGGGTGTCTTCTGGCTGGTGCGGTCCTTCCTCCTTAGGTGACAAGGGCCACAGTCTCTGCACCATTTTTCTACAGCTCCTCTCATGCCGACCCAAAAGAACCTTCCTCTTAGTAGGAACTCCAGTTTCTTCCAACCGAACCGATGTGTCCCGCTCTGTCATGGTAAGCCCCCAGGACCATAGCTGCATCCCGCCTTGGGACCACGACTTGCCAGGTCAGCTCGTGCGTACGGTGGTTGACAATCCTTCTGCACAACTTGCCTTCGTAGAGGAACAGCTTGCTCTTCTCTTTCCATAGCTGCTTGGCTTCCTCTGGAGCATCCGGATCTATGCGGGCATCTTCCTGGGTCAGCAGATCTTTCACCAGGCGGATGGCAGGGTCACTATCTTGGGTCTCGGCCCAGCTGTGTTGAGGTAGGGGATTTATCATCACGGTTGTTAGATCCTCCTCCTTCACGCGGTGGGAGTATTGAGCAGCTCCATACCGGTGAAATGCGGGGAGTTCTACCTCCTCCAGCTCTTCTGGGTCTTCGTCACCTTCAGATAAGTGAGGCATCCTCGATAGGGCGTCAGCGTTGGCATTGGTTTTGCCGGCCCGGTACTTGATCAGTCATAGTTGGAGAGACGGGCCATCCACCGCTGTTCTAGGGCACCCAGTCTTGCATTGTCCAGGTGTGTCAACGGGTTGTTGTCCGTGTACACGGTGAACTTTGCGGAGGCCAGGTAATGCTTGAAGCGTTCCGTCACGGCCCACACCACCGCCAAGAATTCTAGCTTGAAGGAGCTGTAATTCTCCGGGTTCCTCTTGGTGGGTCTCAGCTTCCGGCTGGCGTACGCGATCACCCTTTCTCTGCCCTGTTGGTTTTGGAACAGTACGGCTCCCAGTCCCACATTACTGGCATCTGTGTGGAGAATGAAAGGCTGGCCATAATCAGGGTAGGCCAGGATCTCGTCCCCTGTGAGGGCCATCTTTAGCTGGCGGAAGGACTCCTCTCCCGGTTTATCCCACTTGAAGGGCGGCTTTTGGCTCCTGGACTTAGACTGTCCGATCAGGAGGTCCTGCATAGGAGCTGCCATCTTAGTGAACCCGGGGATGAACCTTCGGTAGTAGCCTACCAACCCGAGAAACTGTCTCACCTCTTTGATGTTCGAGGGGCTTGGCCAGCTCTTGATTGCCGTGACCTTGTCAGGGTCGGGGGCCACTCCTTCCGCGCTTACCACGTGCCCTAGGTACTGGTCCTTTGGTTTCAGCAGGTGACACTTCGATGGTTTCACCTTCAGGCCATAGCCTGCCAGGGCTTCGAACACCTCGGCCAGGTGCTTTAGGTGGTCCTCGTAGGTCTTCGAATAGACGAACACGTCGTCCAGGTAAAGGAGGACCGTCTCGAAGTTTCGGTGCCCTAGACATCATTCCATCAGCCTCTGGAAGGTCCCTGGTGCGTTGCAGAGCCCGAAGGGCATACAGTTGAACTCACTCAGTCCCATCGGGGTGGTGAAGGCAGTCTTCTCCTTGTCAGCCTCTGCCACAGGAACCTGCCAGTACCCGCTAGTAAGGTCCAAAGTAGAAAAGAAGTTAGCAGATTTTAGTGCGGCTAAAGACTCCTCTATTCTAGGCAGCGGATATGCGTCTTTGTGGGTGATACGGTTGATTTGTCTATAGTCCACGCACATTCTCATGGTGCCGTCTTTCTTTTTGACCAGAACCAAGGGGGCTGCCCAGGGGCTACAGCTGTCTCTAATAACCCCAGCTTCTTTCATCTCTCTTAGCATGCCCTTTGCGTTCTGATAATGTGCAGGGGGTACAGGTCTGTGCCTCTCTTTTATTGGTGGGTGGCTCCCTGTGGGGATGTGGTGTTCTATCCCTTTTACTCTGCCGAAGTCTAGCGGGTGCTTACTAAAGACTCTCTCGTACTCCTGTACCACCCGGTAGACTCCTTGTTTTTGGTGCAGGGGAGTGGAGTCAGCACCCACATGGAGTTTCTGGCACCAGTCCTCCTTTTGTTTCTGGGAGCCATTACCCTCCGCCTGAGGAGATGGAGGCAAGGGTTCCACGGCCCTGATAGCTTTGTGTTCGACAACAAACAGTTTGGCGAGTGTAGCGTACCTGGGTAAGTGTACTTCCCTCTCCCCAATGTTGAGGATGCGGACGGACACCCTCCCATGACGGACATCAACCACCCCCCGGGCTGTCAAAATGGTGGGCCTGCTGTCTGAGTACACGGGTTCTACCATGGCTTGGTAGTCTCTACCTCTCAACCCGATTGCAGTCCGACACCAGATCATCATTTCACTTTTGGGAGGCATGGAAATGGGGAATGGGTCACTCAGTCTTACGCTACCGATCTCACCACCAGACAGTTCTACCTGCTGCCGTCTCATCAGGGCTTTTATCTCCTTGTTGAGGACTCTCTGTTGGCTGGAACTAGCATTCACCGCCACCTGTTGTAGAATTACAATTACCTCTGAAAGACAATTTTCAATTACGTTAGTACCCACAGTTATTTTAGGGTGACTTTCACGACGGTCAATGTCCACAATAATCACCCCCTGTGCCGGCAGTTCAACTTTACCAATTTTAATGGTCATCTCCTTGAACCCCATCTGCGGCACGGGTAAGCCATTACTGGCGATGATGCTCAAGTTATTGTCTGGATACCGTGTGATATCAGCATCAGTCCAATACTGCTTAAAAAGTACATAAGGGATAGTGGTTACTTGTGACCTATTATCCAGCAAGGCGCTCATGGGGATACCGTCCAGCACCATGGGTAAAACCGGGCGCCCCCCAACGTACTTATTACGCCAATTGTAAGGGCCTGGTGATCTTATGCCTGGGGGTTGGCCCTTTGCCCCAGGTTGGACCCTTTTAAATTACAGTACCTGGAAATGTGTCCGGGCTGGTTGCATCGACGGCAAATGGGCTGTCCATCCTCTGCGTAGCGGTCTGTGGGCCTCCCTCGGAACGACGGGATCCTCCTCTGTCGACGCCACGGGACATCCTCCGGACTTGAAGCCAGCTCGATGGGTCTTGACGGGTCCACTTGCAATGCCTGAACGGTCCTGGTCAACGCCGCGACGCTCCTGGTCAGCTCCTGGACTTGGTGGTGCAGGTCTTTCGACGGGGCTTGGTTCAGGGCCTGTGCATCAGCCCCCACGGGATCCATAGAGGAGGGCGCCGCCTCCTGGTGGTTGGTGAGAGCAGGGCGCCGGGGGTTTATAGCGCCACTGGTTGCAGATTCACGGAGCACCCTTATGGCCCTGTCCTTAAATTGGGCAAAGGTTAGGTCGGGGTTCTGAAAGAACATGAGACGCAGTTGGGCCCTGTGGGCGCTAGACAGCAGACCTTCTATGAATTGTTCTGTTAGCAGCTTATCCGTTTCCTGCACACTGCCAGGGTCAGTTTGTTGAATAGCCCTCAAGGCTTCCTGCAGATTTAGGGCATAGTCTCTGATGCTGTCCTGTGCCCGCTGCTTACATCCATAGAACCTCATTTTAATCTCAGCGGAGGTACGTGTGTCAAAGGTACCCCGCAGCCGGGCCAGAATACCCTTCACAGTCCTTTTATCCTCAGTGGGCCATGATTTTACCTCCCTTTGGGCTGCGCCAGTTAACTGCCCTGTCAATATGCTGACCTTCTGTTCCTCTGTCAGGGGGTAAACGTGGAACAAACTGTATAGCCTTTCCTTGAAGTCAGTTAGGGCATGGGGCTCCCCTGAGTATTTGGGCAGCCAGGCCGCTCCAGGGATGTAGGGCAAGGAAAAGGGCATCACCGCTGCTGCAGCTGCGTTGGTGGTAGTGGGCGCCTCTGTGTCCGTCATCTTCCTCCCCCCTAGTTAAGCGTGGCCTACCTTCCGACGATCCTCTTCTGTAGGCCGCGGCTCCGCTGCTGCTGCTCTGGACGAGGACCTTGCGTCGCGTCCTGATGACGTCAGCGTCGCTCTCTCTCCCTTCCAGGACCTTGCGCAGCGTCGGTGCGTGGGGCGGAGCTTCGGATCTCGCGCGGTTTTGAAGTCCACGCCCCTCTTCTTCCCGCGCGGCGTCCTGAAGATGGCGTCCGATGGCGAGAAACAGCTGCGGATGGCGGGAAGACGGCAGAAGACGGCGGGAAACAGTCCAAGATGGCGTCTGATGGCGGGAATCGGCTCCGGATGGCGGGAAACGACTCCGGACGACGGGAAACTTCGCCACAGGTAAGTTACAAAAGTCTTTTTCAGGCACGCAGTACCTGGTGGTTGCGGGCATGAAATCCTGCCGACTACGCCAAAGCTGACTCGCCCCTTGGGCCGTGGGGCACTCGGATCCGGGCAGTCTGGGAACGATGGGAGTAGTAGTGGCAACCCGGTTCCGTGGCTCAGGGTGGTCAGGCCAGTGGTAGTCCGTTATGTGCTATTGATTATGTCCGACTACGCCACCCGTGGATTGCGGTTATTAGGAACCGCCGCTGCATGCCGACCGCTGGGGCTGATGAGGTGTGCAGCTAGGGTAGTGTGACTCCCCACGGGAATAGTGCGGCCCCAGGGCAGTATAGTGGATGGTGGGAGTGATGGTGGTGAGAGTCCCAGTGCTGATAGTGCTGGAGAAGCAAGGAGCACACAGACAACAGGTTGCAGTCCAGGGTCTTTACTAGAACAGGTAAATTGACCCATAAACAGTCCCGGCTAGGAGGGGGACCTGGATGTCTGAGAGCAACGGGGAAATTGGCCCTGGTCAGGGTAAGGGTGTAGGCCTACCGTGCTTTCTGCGCTCCTTCTGGCTATCTCCTCCTGATAGGGTAACAGCCCACGTTTCCAAGCTTTCTGTGTATTCTCGCCTGTATGGCCTGCGACGTGGGTTCCTTTCTGCTCCCAGCCTTGTACGGCTTTACTGGTCCCTTCTGTTGTGGCAGGGCCTCCAGGCTTCTTAGGCCAAGGAATATACAGTCCCCTGCGGACTGGTTCTCTGCTGGGGGATGTGGAATCCTCTCAGCCTCAGACACCAAAGTCTGGTAAATTAAGTCCTCTTTCTGCCAAGACAGGCTCTCTTCGCCTCTTGTCTCTGGCTTGTGGCTCTCCTCCTGCCACACTTCCTCTTAGGTGCAGTGCAACTGTCTGTCCCTGTTCTGCTCTGGGACAAGTCTCAATGCTGAGACAGGCCATCCAGTTCTCTCTAACCCTGCCCCCAGCACCAGTTTTTATAGGGGCAGCCTGCTCCCCCTACTGGCCTGAGACAGGAGGCATTGCATGCTAATGTTCCCCTGACTAGAGAACCTCCCCCTTGCTCTCAGACACAGCTTTAATACATTTTGTGGCATCCAGGCCAGGGTGACACAGATGGAGCGAGACATGATGTCCCAGATGTGCTCAATCGGATTCAGGTCTGGGGAACAGGCGGGCCAGTCCATAGCTTCAATGCCTTCACCTTGCAGAAACTGCTGACACACTCCAGCCACATGAGGTCTGGCAATGTCCTGCATACTGCATAAGGGGCATAATGGGGGCATTACACTGTGTGGGGGCATAATACATACTACATAAGGGGCATAATGGGGGCATTAAACTTTTTGGGGCATCATACATACTGCATAAGGGGCATAATGGGGGCAATACACTGTGTGGGGGCATCATACATACTGCATAAGGGGCATAATGGGGGCATTACATTGTGTGGTAGCATCATACATCTTGTATAAGGGGCATAATGGGGGCATTACACTGTGTGGGAGCATCATACATACTGCATGAGGGGCATAATGGTGGCATACACTGTGTGGTGCATCATACATACTGTATAAGGGGCATAATGGGGGCATTACACTGTGTGGGGCATCATATATACTGTATAAGGGGCATAATGGGGCATTACACTGTGTGGGGGCATCATACATACTGCATAAGGGGCATAATGGGGGCATTACACTGTGTGGGGGCATCATACATACTGCATAAGGAGCATAATGGGGGCATTACACTGTGTGGGGGCATCATGTATACTGCATAAGGGGCATAATGGGGGCATTACACTGTGTGGGGGCATCATACATCCTGCATAAGGGGCATAATGGGGGCATTACACTGTGTGGGGGGCATCATACATCCTGCATAAGGGGCATAACACTGTGTGGGGGCATCATACATCCTGCATAAGGGGCATAATGGGGGCATTACACTGTGTGGGGGGCATCATACATACTGCATAAGGGGCATAATTGGGGCATTACACTGTGTGGGGGCATCATACATCCTGCATAAGGGGCATAATGGGGGCATTACACTGTGTGGGGGCATCATGCATCCTGCATAAGGGGCATAATGGGGGCATTACACTGTGTGGGGGCATCATACATACTGCATAAGGGGTATAATGGGGGCATTACACTGTGGGGGGCATCATGCATCCTACATAAGGGGCATAATGGGGGCATTACACTGTGTGGGGGCATCATACATACTGCATAAGGGGTATAATGGGGGCATTACACTGTGGGGGGCATCATGCATCCTACATAAGGGGCATAATGGGGGCATTACACTGTGTGGGGGCATCATACATTCTGTATAAGGGGCATAATGGGGGCATTACACTGTGGGGCCAGTAAAGGGGCCCTTTACTATGAGAACAATACGTTTCCTCCCTTCCTGTCTCCATAGTTGGGTCGTATGTATCTATTACAGGAAACAGAACAAAAACCTTATGATTCTTATAAAGGGGCAACACAAGACCCCAAAAGAGTCTCTGTGCTCAAGGGGTTAATGCCCCCTGCGCCCAGTAATGGGGGATCCCCACATACCTCCACCTGCAGAGCCGCCACCACATATATGGCTGCTCTGTGCGCACAGGAGCTGTGATGAGGTCACAGGAGGGGAAGAGTCAGGGGTCACATGATCAGGGGCCTCAGTGGATGTGTGACACCCCAGGGGTCTGGTTGCCACAGTGATAGAGATATTATGTCTGAGAGCAGGTGGGAGGTCCTTTGGTCAGGGATCCTGTGCATGCCACACCTCCTGCCCAGTCTTGGGAGGGGAAGGACTTCCCCTATATAAACCTGGGGCTGAGGCAGGGTAGGGAGTTCTGAGAGGAGAAGACAGGGAGCAGAGCTGCTCTATGGGCTCTGCTCCACAGGCAGGCCCTGTCCAGGGGCCTGAGCCTGGAGTCAAGGAGAGTAGAGACAAGAAACAGTCATATGAAGAAACAGCAGAAGCTCAGTGGGGGCAATACTAATACGAGTCAGGGGCTGGCAGCTGCAGAGCTCGCCCTGACTGAGAAGCTTTCTTACCGGACCCGGCGTCCGAGGCTGTGGGGACTAACTCTTACCCAGCAGCAGAAGCCGACCGGCAGGGGATTTCAGGTCCTCAGGCCCAGAAACCCGAAGGCACGGTCACACGCGTGGGACCAGCACCGCCATCGTGGAGCGGAAGCCATTAGAAGGCCCCGAGTCACCGGCCATACGGGTGAGCACCACACGGTACACTCAGGGACGTGGGCTACTTATATCCGCTTCTAGCAAGGTAGCCAGAAGAGTACAGTCAGTTTGGGAGGCCTACAACTCCGCCTGGCCAGGGGAGATCCCATCTGCTCAAGGACTGACCAGGCCCCGTTCGCTAGCAAGTACTCCGGGAGGGTCTATCGTTGTTACCAGTAAAGACCCTGAATTACACCGCACCGTCTCTGAGTGGTTCCTGCTACCCCCATTTTCCACGTCGGCTGCCCTGAGGCCATACCCCTCCCGTTGGGGGTTATACTATCACGCTGCACAATTCTACACCGGCCTCAGCGGTCTGCCATGCAGCGGCAGCTCCATAGCTGCAAATCAACGGGTGGCGTAGTCGACACTCAAATAACATCTATCAAGACTGCCACACACTGAGTTGACTCCCTGGGCACGGACCGGGTCCCCGCCACTCGGAGACTACAACCCTCATCTGATCCGGTTCCGGGTAAGCCCCGTGCGCGAGACGCTGCGCGACACAGCAGGCCCAGGGGCGCGTCAGATGCAGGACTCTGCTGTGCTGGTTGTCATGGTGCTGGATGAGCTGAAGTTTATGTGTGGGGTCAGGAGTAGTGTTGAGCGATACCTTCCGATATCGGGAAATATCGTATCAGATTGGATAGGACCGATACCCAAAAGTATCGGATATTGCCGATTCCGATACCGGAAACCAATGCAAGTCAATGGGACACTAATATCGGAAAGCCATCCCAGCGTGAGAGAATTCTCCTGATTGTTTAAAAGCCGGCGGGCGGTAAAAAGCCGCCGGCTTTTAAACAATCACACAGCCCCATACTGCTTCCCCGCAGCCTCCCACCCCGATCCTGCGCTCCCCCCGCCACCTCCCATCCCGATCGTAAGTTAGGACCGGGCGGGGAGCGCAGCACCAAGGAGCAGGGAGCGAAGGACCCGGGCGGGGAAGCCGGCAGTGAAAAGACTACACCGCCGGCTTTCTCGTTCTGTGCTGCGCTCTCCCGCCGGTTATTTCAAATGAACAGCTGAGGTATCAGGTGATGCTGATCAGCTGTTCATTTGAAGTAGCTGCGGTGCCCACAGAGGGTTCATGTGAGTTCATGCTTCACTGCATGAACTCACATGAACTTTCCCACGGCCGCACAGGTCAGCCTCACCTCCCAGACCATCAGACCCATCATGATTGGTGTGTGCGCAGGTGTCTGTGCGATGTGTGCGGGTGTGTGCGCGATGTCTGCGGGTGTCTGCGTGCAGGCAGACATAGGCTAATGTGACACTACTACTCCCATCGGCCTATGTCTGTCCCCCGTCCACTTGTGCCAGCAGGATCAGCTCGATGGGAGCAGTAGCTATTTTAGCTGCCCCATATGTTATTTTTGCCCCTATACATCTTTTATGTTTTTAGGCCCCCCATATATTTTTTTTGTTTTTGGTCCCCAATAAATTTTAAATACATTTTTCATTGGTGGCCAGTGGTTACCTAAAATAAATTAGTTCATACATTACCTGTCCCCGCCGATCGCCACCTAAAATAAAGTAAAAAATAAAAAACTACACCTATACTCACCTAGACACCTAATTCCCCGAAGCCATCGATCTCCTGTAATAAAATATAAAATAATAAACCACAACCTTATCCTTACCCCTCCGTAGTAGTCCACGAGTGTCCCACGAAGATCTCCAGTTTAGAGCAGCCACATAAAATGTGACCGCTCTAAACCACTGCCGCCGCTAGAATGACGGGGCCGTAAAGCAGCCCCATCATTGCATAAACCGGTGTCTAGGTGAGTATAGGTGTAGTTTTTTATTTTTTACTTTATTTTAGGTGGCGATCAGGTAATGTATGAACTAATTTATTTTAGGTAACCACTGGCCACCAATGAAAAATGTATTTAAAATTTATTGGGGACCAAAAACAAAAAAAATATATGGGGGGCCTAAAAACATAAAAGATGTATAGGGGCAAAAATAACATATGGGGCAGTTTAAATAGCAGGATCAGGCTGATGGGAACTACTGCTCCCATCGAGCTGATCCTGCTGGCACGAGTGGACGGGGGACAGACAAAGGCCGATGTGAGTAGTAGTGTCACATCGGCCTATGTCTGCCTGCACGCAGACACCCGCAGACATCGCGCACACACCCGCACACATCGCACAGACACCCGCGCACACTCCAATCATGATGGGTCTGATGGTCTGGGAGGTGAGGCTGACCTGTGCGGCCGTGGGAAAGTTCATGTGAGTTCATGCAGTGAAGCATGAACTCACATGAACCCTCTGAGGGCACCGCAGCTACTTCAAATGAACAGCTGATCAGCATCACCTGATACCTCAGCTGTTCATTTGAAATAACCGGCGGGAGAGCGCAGCACAAAACGGGAAAGCCGGCGGTGAAGTCTTTTCCCTGCCGGCTTCCCCGCCTGGGTCCTTCGCTCCCTGCTCCTTGGTGCTGCGCTCCCCGCCCGGTCCTAACTTACGATCGGGATGTGAGGTGGCGGGGGGAGCGCAGGATCGGGGTGGGAGGCTGCGGGGAAGCAGTATGGGGCTGTGTGATTGTTTAAAAGCCGGCGGCTTTTTACCGCCTGCCGGCTTTTAAACAATCAGGAGAATTCTCTCACGCTGGGATGGCATTCCGATATTAGCGTCCCATTGACTTGCATTGGTTTCCGGTATCGGAATCGGCGATATCCGATACTTTTTGGGTATCGGTCCGATCCAATCCGATCCGATATTTCCCGATATCGGAAGGTATCGCTCAACATTAAGTAATACATAAGAATAATATGTACTATGTCTGACCACTACAAACACTCATCTGAACTGGTCCAAGTGCTGTCAGGTTTTTTCACGGGCAGCACTTAGACAATACGGTCATGTGAATATAGGCTTATGATGCATCTGGTAATAAACATGTTAAGGATGGGCCGCTACTCATGGGCCACTGCTGTGTGCTTGCCCCCCAGGCTAAAATGTGCCAGCCAGCCCCTGCTGCACCGGGTGCCAGAAAACCTAGATACACCTTTGGAATAGGTATCCTGCAAAGTAAGGATGGGGTTTGGTGTTTTTAAATGATTTTATTGACTCTGTGCATTTATATTTTGTATCAATAATATGATATGGTTATATATATCTTCTGGATATCAGAAGGGCTTATCCCTGTGCCTTGACTCTCTCCTTCTCCTTCGATGTCCTGTATAGGCCAAAAAAAACTACGCGTTTCGAGGACTCACAGTTCCTCTTCGTCAGCTTCTCGCTGGTAGTCAAACTGGTAACCTAATAAAGTCCAAACGCCCCCCACAAAGATAATACAACCAAAGAAATGGAGGAAGATCCAATACTAACAAGACGGTGCAAAAGGACATATGGAGGTGCAATAGAACTAAGATAGAATTCCAATAAGAATAGACTGTGTGTGAAAAAAATAATAATAAAAAAGACTTTGTTCAAACTTTCACAATTAGTTAAAAATGAATAAAAATTATATACTTATATTTCTGATGGCTATAAAAAACAGTCTGTTAATCAGTGTATATTACCAGGATAGTATAAATTCGGCACTTAGTACCATCCAGAGATAAAAAGGAAAAAATGAAGGAGAAAAATAAAAACATTATATAGTATCTCCAATAGGGGTATCAATGTATAGAAACAAATACATATATAAAATAGGTGGATTCAAAGGAATATATCCAAAAGACATATTATATTGATAAAATATAAGGAGGTTCATAAAAGTGCAATGTAAATGTTCAATTGGTACTGGGATAAAAAATACATACAGTATATACCGCTGCGAGTTGAAGGCATACAGCTGACTCTCGTGATTAAGGCCCTTCAGAGCCAAGCTATTTAATGTGAAGATCCATTTGGATTCCATCCGCGACATTAATCTCAGGTAATCACCTCCCCTCCATTTTCTGGGGACTAATCGGATCCCACAAAACTTAGTGTCCTTATAAGATTGGTTGTGGAACTTCCGGTAGTGCCGGGACAGTGGATGCCCTTCAAAACCTTCATTCATGTTGATAAAGTGTTCCTTCAGCCTTTTGATAACTTGCGCTTTGTACAGACATCTCCTCCTGCCAAGGCATAAAAAGGGCGTGGCTTGGGGTGTGGATAGGGGCGTGGCCAGACTACGCGTGCCGCATGGTTTCGCCCTCTTTCTAGTCCTCATAGGTTGGCGGTATGCTTGTACTGAGCAGATCTGGGATATCAGTGATTAGGTCCCATATTGTGCACTGTAAGGTCTGGAAAAGCTCCTTCTATCCGTCTCTGTAGCACCAGAGGAAGAACAGAGGGGAAAAGACAGGATTTTCTACATGTCGCGTTATGTAGATGTTCTGCAGATTTATCACAACCGTCCACAAGAAGAAACTGCCATCACAGAGCCGCCTTTAGCTGTTGGAAAAGTTTAACCTTAGTTTTGAATAGTTGCTATAGCCAACAAGGACTTTCTATTTATGCTGGGTCACATGATGCTGGTGCTGGGTGATGTCATGTGACGGAATGTTGTGGGTGATGATGTCACAGAGGGCGTTGTGATGTCACCCTTGGGGTATATAAGGGGGCTCCATCCACCTGGAGCTCATATCTCATTGGCCATATCTTGGTGCTGAGATACCCCCTGGAGACAATGAGGATCGCCATATTGTTTCTGTGCTGTACCCTGTTCTACCCTGTGAATTACCATAGGCTGCCGGTGAGTACCTGTCTATTATTACATATGGAGGACGTTTAGAATCAGCTGCGGCAGGGGAAGGGGATGGGGAGGGGGGTCCTGTAAGAATTTACCTGCGGGAATAAGAGGTTATGGCAGGGAAAGGAGCTTAGGAAGTGACAGTCAGAGGGGATATAAGTGTGGGGTGACCCCTCTGACTCCCACATTCCTGCCTTGTCCTTGTAGTGATTAATGACTTTGGTGTTGTCCCTTATATATCACTTTGCAGTCACCAGTGATCGCTCCGCACTGTGATCCTAAACTACAGTCTCATTTACCTTTTTGCAAACGCCCAGAAGGGGAGGAGTGACATCACACCCATGTGAGCAGATCCCGCCCACTTTTACTGCAGTCGTAATGCGAGCTAGCTGTATTCTGTTTTCATGGAAATATCAGCAGCTGCTCCCCCTAGTGTTTACAAGATGAAAACATCAAAAGAGTTAAAATATTTTTTTCAGATTTTATACCATTAAAACCTTTTTAAATATATATGTGTATTTATATATAAATATAAATACTTTACAATTTTACAATTGTAAAAAAATTGCTGACACTTTCCCTTTAAAAGATCTAAAGACGTTCTGCTTCATGTGCCATTGTGACCAATCACAGCACAGATTATATTTTTTAAACTTTTCTTGAAAAACTGAAGCTGCTCCGTGATTGGAAATCATGTGGAAGGGTTCTCTTTTAGACATTTAGTTAGGTCCAAAGTATCAGTGACATGATGGATAGAACTGTGCAATGATGTCACAGAGGGCTTTGTGATGTCACCCCTGGGTATATTAGAAGCCTCGGCCCATCTGCAGCTTGTATCTCATTGACCATACCTTGGTGCTGAGAGACCTCTGGAGATGATGAGTATCATCCTATCATTTCTGTGCTTTACGTTGCTCTACCCCCCACATTACAGTACACTGAGGGCGAGTATGTTCTCATCAATATGGAGGTCACAAGGATCAGCTAATGAGAATATCGCCTCTTGCAGGACTTCTCATACTGGACACGTGACCGTCCGTCATATGAAAGTCCAACTGTAAATAATATTCCATGGACCCTGGAGGTGAATCCCAAACTTCTTCCTGATCTTCTCAATGGGATATTTCTGAAAGTTGCTTGATAATGTATCCATCACTGTATAATAACAAGGGCTCTCTGTTTGACTGGATTGGGTATAAATATACAGGACTTTATTATGTTTTTTTTCTTTATTATAGGATGACCCACTACCCGTGGATCTCAGAAGAAGCACCTATCAAGCTTCCATCAATCTTCCTCTTTGGCTCTTCCGTGACGCAGTTTTTGTTGCGGTGATGACACTACTGACAATACTAGAGTATTTGGCCTTAAGTCTTGTCCTGAGCAAGTGGGCAATGTCTGAACCTGGTGAAACAATCAGAAAACTCCTGAGAACAAAACCATTCTGAAGGAACAAAGTGCTTGTAAGGAGCCGATTTGCATCCCTCAGATTCAGAAGCAAGACTCCAGGAGAACACCTGTCCTGCCCAATGGCAAATGTTCTACTCCATCCATGGCTCCTGCACCGCAGGATGCGAAAAAGGTTCCTAGTTGCAACTATAAAGTGGCGTTCAGTGATATTGTCTGGGTCAGAATGATCCCTCACAACAATATAGGAAGAAGAGCTCGAAGTTCAACGGAGCTTAAAGAGAGGTTACTGATTTTTCAGAGAAGCCAACAACCCAGAATTCCAGAGCCAAGAGCACCAGAACCTAGAACACCAGAACCTACCATGTCAGAACCTAGTATGTCAGAACCTAGAATGCCAGAGCCTGAAATGCCTACAACACCTCAACCCAAAATCAAGAGGAGAAGATGTTTCCTTAGATGTCTTAGAGGCGAGGAAGATTGAGAAGGCAACTGCTTGAACTTTCCCATTGCTCGTGTTTTCATCACAGGTTAGTCCTATACATGCTGTCTGATGGGCACCATCTTACTACATACAATGCAGCATTGCACCTGAAATCGCATGGATATTTTGTCACACACTTGCACTTTAGCACCTTATCATATGGCGCATATATCTATGAACGCTTTGCTAAGTATCACTGTCTAGTATGTGCTTCTGATGAACCTATTTTAGGAAAACGTGTCGAGGTTTGGCATACTATGTACTTGAGTTTGGCGTACTATGTGCTTGTTGGTAAATTCTATTGCCATCTATAATCTACTAGATATTATAATGTCTCTGGTGGGATGCCCCATGCCGAATTGTTGATAACTGACTATGAGCATTGTCCTCTATTTCTTATCTACTATGGTTACAGGTTGATGTGAAGAGAGCTGTGCCATTGGTAGCGATTTTTCTACTGATTTGTCAGTTATATTTATGTTAGTTTAGCAAATTTCTGCTTGTAGGGTCTAATGTTTTACCATAGTGTATGTTCTGTGAGCTAAATTGTCATACTTATGCACTAGATAGATTATAAATTGTGATGCTTATGTACAAGATAGATTATTAGTTTAATCGGTGATTTTTTAAATATTTTTTAGCATCAGGAGACTCAAGAATCGCATCTTACAGAAGACAAGAAGCCTAAATGCCGAAGGGTGATGACCTGTTGATGGCCCACAGCTGGAGGGTCACTACCTCTTGATGGCACAAAACTGGACAGAAGATAAAAACATTTGATGGCACACAGCCGGAGGGTGATGATCTATTGATGGCCATAGCCAGAGGGTCATTACCTGTTGATGGCACACAGCCGGAGGGTGATGACCTATTGATGACCATAGCCAGAGGGTCATTACCTGTTGATGGCACACAGCTGGAGGATGATGACCTATTGATGGCCATAGCCAGAGGGTCATTACCTGTTGATGGCACACAGCCGGACAGAGGATAATTACCTGTTGATGGCACACAGACGGATGGTCATTACCTGTTCATGGCGCACTGCCGGATGGTCATTACCTATTGATGGCACACAGCCGGAGGGTGATGACCAATTGATGGCCATAGCCAAAGGGTCATTACCTGTTGATGGTGCACTGCCGGATGGTCATTACCTGTTGATGGTGCACTGCCGGATGGTCATTACCTGTTCATGGCACACTGCCGGATGGTCATTACCTGTTGATGGAACACAGCCGGAGGGTGATGACCTATTGATGGCCATAGCCAGAGGGTCATTACCTGTTGATGGCGCACTGCCGGATGGTCATTACCTGTTGATTGCACACAGCTGGAGGGTGATGACCAGTTGATGTCGGACTGCCGGATGGTCATTACCTGTTGATGGCACACAGCCGGACAGAGGATCATTACCTGTTGATGGCACAAAGCCGGTCAGAGGATAAGATCTTTTGATTGCATACACCGGGTCCCTCCCTGATAACAGGGAACCCTGGGGAATACTCGTCATCTTGATCCCCCACTGACTAAATACTTGCTCCACCTCAGCCTACACCATCATGGAGGACACTTCCACCTGTGTCCACTGTAAGGTTCGACTTTCTTTTATCATTTCAGCAGATTAATAAACATCATAAAGCTGTAAAACTATCGAGTAATTTATTATAAATTATTATAAAGAAATATAAAGTATAATAGATAGCTATAGAGGGCACAGAAGACGACTAACTATAGTAAGCATGGTATCGCCTGATATATACTGTATATTCTAGATGGCGCTATTACACTAAATACATCACAACCTCCAGGGTGATATTACCGTACAATGTGAGATCACTAATAATGGCCACAGATTATGAGAAAATGACCAGCTCCATAGTCCTGGAGTTATTATAAATGTCTCTAGTGTGAGGCAGGGACTGGACGAGTGTTGGAGGGAGGTATATTCCCCCAGGACGTCCTTTATGTATCCATGCTGTAGAATCTGCCGTATACTTCTGTTCTAGCAGTCAGACATTTCACTCTGCAAATCACAGGCTCAACATTGTGTAAAACTACCACCGTATATAAGAGCACTCAGAATAAAAACTAGCGGCATGCCGTGCACTGCCCACGTCATGTGTACGGGATACAGGACCTGCAGGACCTGGTACGGCCATTATAGTTGATAGATTAATGATACCTGTGCAGATGAAGGGAAAAAAATATGTGCAACAGCAGGAGGAGAAAGTCTCAAAATGTAATTTGAAGAGTATAATAGAGAAATGGGAAACTTCTGGAGATGCAGATAAGTGGTACCAGGGCAAAACGTAAGTGCAGTCAGACAAGGGAAAAGTGCAAATGATCCAGCGTAAAGGTTTGTTTAGTAGAAAAAATATTAAAACTTAGCTTTTATTAGCCATATAAAACACTGCTCCACAAAGAATACAGCAAATGTGCAACTATCATAGCTTACAGACCTACACGTTTCAACAAATCATGTCTTAATTATGGCCCTACTACTAGAATGACAAAAAGGCATATATATATATATATATATATATATATATATATATATATATATATATATATATATATATCCACGTGCCTGTATGACCTCCCTACAACGCCTGGGCATGCTCCTGATGAGGTTGCGGATGGTCTCCTGTGGGATCTCCTCCCAGACCTGAACTAAAGCATCCGCCAACTCCTGGACAGTCTGTGGTGCAACGTGACGTTGGCGGATGGAGCGAGACATGATGTCCCAGATGTGCTCAATCGGATTCAGGTCTGGGGAACGGGCGGGCCAGTCCATAGCTTCAATGCCTCCATCTTGCAGGAACTGCTGACACACTCCAGCCACATGAGGTCTGCCATTGTCCAGCATTATGAGGAACCCAGGGCCAACCGCACCAGCATATGGTCTCACAAGGGGTCTGAGGATCTCATCTCGGTACCTAATGGAAGCCAGGCTACCTCTGGCGAGCACATGGAGGGCTGTGCGGCTCTCCAAAGAAATGCCACCCCACACCATTACTCACCCACTGCCAAACCGGTCATGCTGAAGGATGTCACTCTCCACGGCGTCTCCAGACTCTGTCACGTCTGTCACATGTGCTCAGTGTGAACCTGCTTTCATCTACGAAGAGCACAGGGCGCGAGTGGCAACTTTGCCAATCCTGGTGTTCTGTGGCAAATGCCAAGCGTCCTGCATGGTGTTGGGCTGTGAGCACAACCCCTATCTATGGACGTCGGGCCCTCATACCACCCTCATGGAGTCGGTATCTAACCGTTTGTGCAGACACATGCACATTTGTGGCCAGCTGGAGGTCATTTTGCAGGGCTCTGGCAGTGCTCCTCCTGTTCCTCCTTTCACAAAGGCGGAGGTAGCGGTCCTGCTGCTGGGTTGTTGCCCTCCTACGGCCCCCTCCACATCTCCTGGTGTACTGGCCTGTCTCCTGGTAGCGCCTCCAGCCTCTGGACACAGCCAACCTTCTTGCCACAGCTCGCATTGATGTGCCATCCTGGATGAGCTGCACTATCTGAGCAACTTCTGTGGGTTGTAGAGTCTGTCTCATGCTACCACGAGTGTGAAAGCACAACCAACATTCAAAAGTGACCAAAACATCAGCCAGAAAGCATTGGTACTGAGATGTGGTCTGTGGTCCCCACCTGCAGAACCACTCCTTTATTGAGGTTGTCTTGATAATTGCCAATAATTTCCATCTATCCTCTATTCCATTTGCACATCAGCATGTGAAATTGATTGTCAATCAGTGTTGCTTCCTAAGTGGACAGTTTGATTTCACAGAAGTTTGATTTACTTGGAGTTACATTCTGTTGTTTTAAGTGTTCCCCTTATTTTTGGAGCAGTTTATATAGATACATACAGTGAGTACGGAAAGTATTCAGACTCCTTTAAATTTTTCACTCTTTGTTTCATTGCAGCCATTTGATAAATTCTAAAAAGTTCATTTTTTTCTCATTAAAGTACACTCAGCACCCCATCTTGACTGAAAAAAACAGCAATATAGAATTTTTTTGCAAATTTATTAAAAAAGAAAAACTGAAATATCACATGGTCATAAGTATTCAGATCCTTTGCTCAGACACTCATATTTAAGTCACATGCTGTCCATTTCCTTGTGATCCTCCTTGAGATGGTTCTACTCCTTCAATGGAGTCCAAATGTGTTTAATTAAACTGATAGGACTTGATTTGGAAAGGCACACACCTGTCTATATAAGACCCCACAGCTCACACTACATGTCAGACCAAATGAGAATCATGAGCTCAAACGAACTGCCCAAGGAGCTCAGAGACCGAATTGTGGCAAGGCACAGATCTAGCCAAGGTTATAAAAGAATTTCAGTATTACCCAAGGTTCATAAGAGCACAGTGGCCTCCATAATCCTTAAATGGAAGAAGTTTGGGACCACCAGAAGTCTTCCTAGACCTGGCCGTCCAGCCAAACTGAGCAATCGTGGGAGAAGAGCCTTGGTGAGAGAGGTAAAGAAGAACCCCAAGATCACTGTGGCTGAGCTCCAGAGATGCAGTAGGGAGATGGGAGAAAGTTCCACATAGTCAACTATCACTGCAGCCCTTCCCCAGTTGGGCCTTTATGGCAGAGTGGCCAGATGGAAGCCTCTCCTCATATGAAAGCCCGCATAGAGTTTGCTCAAAAACACATGAAGGACTCCCAGACTATGAGAAATAAGATTCTCTGGTCTGATGAGACGAAGATAGAACTTTTTGGTGATAATTCTAAGTGGTATGTGTGGAGAAAACCAGGCACTGCTCATCACCTGCCTAATACAATCCCAACAGTGAAACATGGTGGTGGCAGTTGTTAGAACCCTCCTGTTAGTTTTTTCTATTTTGTGGTCATGTGACCTTCTGCCTATTTATTCCAGCTCCGCCCTTCAGGCTTTGCTGGACTTCAGTGTTACTTTGACTCTTAATCTAGCCAGGTGCTTTGTACCTACTGTATCTCTCTAGTTTGTTTGGTCCTTGGACCACTAAGTACTTTTGTCTGTTTGTCTTCTTCTGCTACTACTTCTGCCAGGAGGTGTCCAGTTTTGTCCCAGTCCTTAGTTCTTTTAGGGACCCCTCCCTTTAATCTATAGGTCTGTGTTCAGATTAGCCGCGGACATAGGCGGGTCTGTTTGCAAGGAACAGGTTGCCCGCTGCATCGTAAGGAATCAGCTTAGTCCTATTGTATGGACAGATTTCCTCTCTTTCCTTAGTTCTTGTAGCAGATCATAACAGCAGTATCATGCTATGGGTGTGTTTTTCAGCTGCAGGGACAGGACGACTGGTTGCAATTGAAGGAAACATGAATGCGGCCAAGTACAGAGATATCCTGGATGAAAACCTCTTCCAGAGTGCTCTGCACCTCAGACTTGACCAAAGGTTCACCTTCCAACAAGACAATGACCCTAAGCACACAGCTAAAATAACAAAGGAGTGGCTTCAGAACAACTATGTGACCATTCTTGACTGGCCCAGCCAGAGCCCTGACCTAAACCCAATTGAGCATCTTTGGAGAGACCTGAAAATGGCTGTCCACCAACGTTTCCCATTCATCCTGACGGAACTGGAGAGGATCTGCAAGGAAGAATGGCAGAGGATCCCAAAATGCTGGTGTGAAAAACTTGTTGCATCATTTCCAAGAAGACTCATGGCTGTACTAGCCCAAAAGGGTGCTTCTACTCAATACTGAGCAAAGGGTCTGAATACTTATGCCCGTGTGATATTTCAGTTTTTCTTTTTTATTAAATTTTGCAAAAATTTCTTCATTTCTGTTTTCTTTCAGACAAGATGGGGTGCAGAGTGGACTTTAATGAGAAAAAAATGAACTTTTTAGAATTTACCAAATGGCTGCAATGAAACAAAGAGTGAAAAATGTAAAGGGGTCTGAATACTTTCCGTACCCAGTGTACATGCATGGAAATAAATGCAGAATTATATTTCTTAATACTGCAGTATCAGATCCTGTCTTGAATTTAACCCCTGTGGTATCCAATGTGAAAATCCACAGGGACTCCCCTGATGAATTACAATTGAGGAAATCATGAATTTTATATTCTCTATCATTACTTAAGGACATAAAACTATCTGTTTTAACCGCATGTAGACACGCTTTGCACCGATTGGCTCCACATCTGAAGAAACCTTTTGTGCTGAGCCAATTTGGTTGTACAGTATTAGTCTCACTCAGGGGTGGATTAAGAGTAGCAAGGGCCCCCTCCACACACCTGATTTATCACGTGACATGTCACATGATCCCCGTGATAGATCATGTGATAGTTCACGGGAAATTAATTTGGCATAATATTAATTGTGCTGCCCCATCTGAGAGCAGCACAATATTGGGGCAGATACCCTGATTCCAGCGATGTGTCACTTTTTCAGCTGCTTGTTGTCATTTTGAGAAAATCACCGTTTTATCTGCTGCAGATCTAGCAGCTCTCTGAATGCTGCGCTCTGTATAGCCCCGCCCACACCACTGATTGGCAGCTTTCTGCCCATGCTCAGTGTACACAGAAATCTACTGATCAGTGATGGGGGTGGGGTCCTACAGAACTTACTAGTCATCTAGTAATAATTACCTTCTGACAAATCAATGATTTTATCAAAACAACACTAAGCAGCCCAGTAAGTGACACATTACTGGAATCAGTGCCTCTAACCCTACATTATGCTGCTCTCAGATTAGGTGGCAAAAACCTGATGACAGATTCCCTTTA
>NW_027362871.1:1505000-1602500 GCF_046119375.1 Phyllobates terribilis | reverse complement strand
GAGGGTTAAAGGGATTTTCCTTTAACCCGTTGGTGCAGCTGTTTTTTTTTTTTTTTTTGTAACTGTGCACTAGTCACCTTCCTTGGGTCCAGCACAGGGTCTCTGCCACTGCTCCCAGTGTCTGTTACTGTCCTTTGGCCTCACGTCGACAGCGCTGCAACCAATAACTGAGATCAGCAGCTTTGCCCGAGTTAACGGCACTACTTGCTCAGAGTCACTGAACTCACTGACTGGCTGCAGCGCTGTCAATGTGACAAATAGCTGACACTCTGCATTAGACCCAGAGAGGGTGAGTAAAGTATTGCTTTAAAAAAGAAAAGAAAATTGTATTAAAAAAACTGTAGTGTAATTCTTTAGCATCTTCTATAAGTGCAGCATAAATGACTCTAATGCTAAGTCCGTAAAGGACAGCGGCCCAATCTAATCTATACACACCAGCACACACACAACACAAGGGAGTTTACAAAAATATTCTAATTGCACATTACGGAATAAACTACTTTACATACGTACTTTGTACTGATATAGTCACAATTAGGGTAATATTGCTTGACAACATATTTTAAAATATCTTAAAACAAAAATCAATTTCTGCATATAAATTACAGCCAAAATATGCAACACAAAATAAAAAAATAGATCATGATTTTATTATACTCGTCACAAAAATAAGCAATGATGGCATCAATAAATAAACCATAAATAATATATATAAAAAAAACACACAAAACCCTTTGCAATCAAGGAGAACTCCCAAAAGACCTGCGGCACCACCGTTGGGGTTTGCTCACACACAGCGCTTGTGCAGAATTTTTTTTTTAAATCTTTGTACCATAAATAGCCACAAAATCTCATTCCCATGTTGCATATTTGTTTATTGACCCACGGTGCGTTCTCAATTCAGGAAGAAGCATGCACCTTTTCATGAACCGTGAGCGTCTGTCTGACTCCAGCACACCTCCTCATCAAGACCAATGTGAACAGCGCCGCTCTTGATGACTCTGGCCCCATCTCTTTTAGGATCATGTTGAGACTGGACAAAAGTAAGAGCTGCTCTATTTTTTGCCCTCATTCATTTCGAGGATTAGTGTCCCTTTAAGAGGCTTTCCCTTTCATTGTTTTTGGGAGTTCTACTTTTAAAAGGGTTGTCCTGGATTAGAAAATGAAAACTCTATTCCCCACCTTCCCCCGCAGACACGGCCCCATGTCTGTTACTGCGGCTCAGCCCCTACATCGCTGGGCTCCCACCCCAGGCACAGATCATGGGAAGAAGACGCTGCTTCTGACTATCACGGACCTCACTTATAAGCTGCATCTTCAGAAGATTTTGGAATCTGCAGTTGGGAGGGACGGTCATTTTATGATGATCTTCCTATTACATCTAGTAGCTTTGTTCTTGTATTGTAGCACTACAAGCGCTTGTAAACTCGTCTATAAAACCAATATGATATTGGTCACAATGAGCAGACAAGTCAAGAAGTGAGAACGATTATTCTGGTAAGATTATCCATGCAATTTACAAAAAAAACTAATAGCAGCTTCAATGAGCATTCAAGATGGCAGCCGTCCGCTATGCAGCAGGCAGACACGTAAAGGATGGCGGGGGGATACTACACAACATTGACTCTTACCATATTAGTACTAGCCCAGTAATGTGACGCTGAGACCCCACATGTAACTACCGTGCAGCACGAATATAAAAGGATCAGTACGTTTTCTGAAAACCAGTGTCGGAAGCACTTAGAGAGAACCCTATGGCTCTTAGCCCCCAGATAACATGCAAGGATTCAAGTACGCGGGACCCCGCTAATCCGCTGATGGGCCGGATATCTGCAACGTACAGAGCTGGAATTCCTACAGAAATACAAAAGTGACCAGTAAATTCTGGACTATAAATTCTTATTATCTGCTTTATTTGTATCTTATTTTTCCACCCCAATGTATTCTCAAAAAAGTGATGGGAAATGCAATGTGTAGGGCCATCCTATAGGGACCACAGCTGATTTTTCAATTTCTTTGGGGTTACTGCTCTACCTCGCTTATATAAGTCAATAAGAAAGTCTCTCCCCACTATATTCTGGAGACCTACATAAAAGTGCCAAAGCTTTTTGTTTTTTTTTCTTTATTTCCTCCAATATTGTATTCATACAGGAATGCTTCCATTAAAGTTTGCAACATACTGTACTTTTTGGCATCTGTTTGAAGGATGGACCTATTTTGAAGTTCTGAAAAGTCTAATAGATCTGTACCGATACCGATTAATAATTAAAGGGGTTGTCCCGGACTTTAACATTGATGGCCTTTCTTTAAAGAGGTGGTCCACTACATTGTATAATGACCCCATCGATTTACACATGTTAACTAAATAAATGTTTTTGTAAATACCTCCTGCTTCCATATGTACCTGTGGGTGGCGCTATTGCTGACTTCTCAGTCTGCATCACGTGACCCCGGCTGCAGGTATTTAAAAGGTGTAATTTGATGGGGGCATTATGCAATGTAGTGACCACCTCTTTAAGATAAGGCATCAATGTTTGATCAATTGGGGTGCTCATTAGCGGAGCTGCACTGCGGAGCTCTGTGGAGGGAATAGTGGCTGCGGCTGCGTACTACACATCTGCCCCCTAATGATTTGAATGGGTGGCCGATATGTAGTACTCCGTCAACAGAGCTCGGCACCTGAGCATTTCTGGCCACCGTTGACACAGGAACAGCTACAGCACGCACTATCAATCAGACATTGATGATCAAGTATAGGCCTTCAATAAAGTCTTGGACAGCCCCTTTAAAGTCTCCAAATGAGATTCTGAAGTTTTGTTTCATTGGCAGTCTATGTGGAAACAGTATAAAGTTACAGAAGATCGGACCGATGGTATACCATAGCACAAAACATTAGTCTTTAAGGGATTATTCAGCCATAGACATTGGGTCATGGTTTTAATCATGTGACGAAAATCACATTGTTTTACTGTAAATTGCTGTGGTCACAGGCCAAACAGTTTATGCTTGCGTCCTTTTTTTCGAACTTTTCTCGGCCAGGTGGCAAGAACCTTACATGTGATAGTCATGCCTAACATAACTAGGAGGTAGGGAATTAATACCCAATGTCAGATCCTGGATGACCACCATTAGTCTACCAGCAACTTACACAGAAGCAAAGCACATTCAGATCTTTCACACAGTGGACCTAAACCCGAAAACGATGTAAGTGTCCATATTTCCAGTACAGGGCACCTTTGTCAATGACAAACCTTAAATATACAAATATATTGGGACAGGATTCATGCTCCACGGACATGTGGTTTGAAATCATGAAAGGAAACAAAATGCATTATAAGGTTGGCTCTTAAAAAAAGATAACTGTTTCTGAATATTCCCGGAGGCTGCAGACACGCACTTAAGGCGTAGAGCCAATAAACGATGAACGAGCGCTCATAGGAATCATTTCAACATACGATTATTGGCCCATCTAACCAGGACCACAATCGGCAGACAAACTAGGAATGCACCGTTTCATTGGGTGCGATACATTTTATGCATTCATTAAAATTCTTAACGGCAGCACATTACTCAGTGTAAACAGGAGACGTGCTGCTGATAACAGGATACCAGATTATTAGCGATCATTGTGTCCCCGTCATTGTTTCGTCAACCTGTGTATGCACTTTTCCAATTGTCAGTCGTTCAATTGCCTGGATCAGACCGACTATATAGGACATTAGTATCTGGTCTCCGCTGCACAAACTACCACTGATACATGTGAACAAAGTCGATATGTTTTTTTTTCCCCCAGTATATCCCTCCCAGCTTACATCACTCCCTATAAATAAATAGAAGCACTAATATAATAGCAAGTGGTTAATAAGACCTCTAAGCAGTCAGGAACACTGCTTCATCTGAATCGGGATCCTTCCCACTGTCCTCGCTGGGTAACGAGTCTCCACCACTCGGAGACCGGCAGCTCAAGTCCTCCACCCCAGATTCCTGGTCACTGTTAGCCGACAGGTCGGAGTCCGAGCTCTTCAAATGGTCCTGGGTTAGGATCAGGGCCGAGTCCTCCTCACCTTGGGATGAACTACGAGAGGGAAACAGCTTCAGGTTGGTGCTGTAATCTTGGGGCGTATTAGCCGGAGAGTGTTTGGTGATGCATATCTGGAAGTTGTGGATTTTTGGCTGGTCATTGAGATTCTTGTAGGTTTCATTTGACTCTCGAGTTTCCAGTTTTGTTAATCTCTAAAGGAAAAATTGTTAGACAAGAGCAAAAGTTACATTGGGTTAGGGCATGTTAATGTAACCTCTACATGCAAGTCGATCAGCAGTGGTTTAATGGTCTGTTTAGTAAGGCCGGCCGCACTTATGTTATCGTCAGCACATTTCTCGTTTACACAGGACAATGTGCTGCTAATGATAATTTTTAAACGTGCTCAAAAATTATCACACCAATGAATGCTTTGCCCCTCCATTGGATGTTTGATGGCCTGTTTAGGCAGCCAACAGTTGGGAATGAGGGAACGCTCCCTAACCCAATTATTGGCCTGCCTAAATGAACCTTTACTTGAAAACTTTATACCAATGAACAAACTTCTCTGGTGCCATAAGAAAGCCATAACGCCACAGTGCTCAGGCATTACTGACATTGAAAAGACACAAGGTAGAGACCCTGGTTACAGTGATGTGTCACTTAATGGTCTGATTGCTGTAGTTTTTATAAAATCACTATTTTATCAGCAAGCAGATTATCATTGGGGACTAGTAAACCTGCTGCCAGGTAGTCCTACATATTCATAAGCTCTGTACAACCCCGCCCCCATCACTGATTGGCAGCTTTCTGCAAATCTAGTATACACAAAGTGGCCAATCAGTGGTGTGGGCAGGGTTATACAGAGCTCAGCAGTCAGAGAACTGCCAATCAGTGATGTGGGCGGGGTCTGCTGCAGATAACACAGTAATTTTATCAAAATGACAGCAGGTAGCCCAGTAAGTGACAGATTGTTGGAATCAGGGCCTCTGCCCCTATATTGCGCTGCACTCAGATGGGTAGCAAAAACCTGGTAACAGATTCCCTTTAATGGTGCTCTCTTCCAGTTATTGTGTTGGAGAACACCAAAGACGTAGGGCATCGGCTAAAAATGATTGCCTCTTTTTTATCTTGTGCAGGGTTTTTATATATAATCATTTAAAATTGTTTCTCAGTCACCATTAAAAGCTGAATTGGTTTACACTGAAACCTAAGCGGAGGTATAAACATCAAAAACATATAGGCCAGGAAGCTGGATTTTCAGTATTTCTACCACACCTTCTCCATGAATTCCATTTCCTCCTCCAGCTGCTGCGTCTCTTCTTTTACTGCCTGTAGAAAATCAGTGACTGACTGGCGAGGGTGCATTCCTTTCTCAAATCGGTTATAGAGGCCCCTCCAAAACCTTCCATGGTGAAAAATAAGTTTGAAGAGTTAGTATATGCACAAGTACAGAAGATTATCATCGAGCAATTCTCATGATATATGTTCTTAAGACGTGCTAGCTCATGGTACACACATGAAGGGCTAGCTCACAATGCTGTATATTCTCCCATGCCAGAGAATTGGGCCGATTATACTAATGACACTCTGCTTTAACTCTGAGTGTGATCCAATTTTCTCGCATGGAAGAATTGCAGCACAGGTGTGGAGAAGATGGAGGACTTAATTTTTCCATCTTCTCCATTGTCTCTGTGCACGTACATCAGACTGCACTCGGATAACATAGTATATTATTGGTCCGAGTGCTATCCGATAAAACATCACATAGCACTAGCACTCGGCCGTGTTACGTGGCAATGTGAGCGAGTCCTAATGAGTCCCTCAGTGGCTGATCTATGGCTGGTGACTTCAGATTAGTGAAAATATGTGGTGGCAAGTTGGGCCTCATTACTCGGACAGCACACTGACACATCCTATCCTTACACTATTCACATGTCCGTTCTGTTATTTTGCTGACTGATGGTCTGTATATAAACAGAGACATCCCCTACATTGACCTTATTTGCGGACATCCAAGTTGCATCCTACTGCTATTCTTCATTTTCACTGACTGGGTACTTGAAGAAGCTTGGGAAACCTCTGTCACGTTGTTTTTGCATATGGCAAAACCATTGATAAAAACGGACATGTGGACTAAATATGCCCGAAAATTGGATCTAACACACTTGCAAAATTGGTCTGTTTTGTACAGGCAAACAAAAAAAAAACAGCTTTTGCCTGGATTCACACGTGTGTTTTGCGGTCTGAGTATGCTTCAATGCAAAGACTGGCTTCAGGTCTCCTGACCCAAACTCGACTTTATATTATGCGTTTATATAGAAAGTTCCCGATCAGGGACATCCGCATGCCCTATTAAAGGGGTTGTACCAAGTATATAAGTAATCCCCTATCAACGGGATTTAGGAATTGATAGCTAGGGGTCAGTTCCACAGAGAATGAATGGAGTAGAGATGTACATGCTCCCCCTCTGCTCTGTTCAAAGCTTGCTCTACAGAACCTCCTGGGGATTGTTGGGGGTCCCAGCGGTCTGACCCCCAAAGATCAATACTTTATCGCAGTCTAAATATGTGCAAAATGAATCACCGTGTCACAAGCTGTCATAGATGTCAGTAAATCTGTCTAAAGTGAATTGATTTGTGCCAGGCAGAAGATAGAACTGACGAGTGAGCTCTGACGCAACCCCTAAATGTAGACCATGGTTACAAGTGGGAAGAGTGTTGGGCCTTGGATTTCACCACTGAAGGACACATTGGGCTCATGATACGTCACCCCGCTTCTTTCACCTGTAAAGTTAGGGTTGATGTTTCTATATATGAATGATAAGTATATGGTGTGTTAGAGTTCTGCTGCTTTATTCAGTGCAGAGGAGGAATCAGAATAACCTCTTACCTGAAGTGGCATGGAGTGGTGTGTGGTCTCAGAGTTCCTTGGGTCTGACTGTGATCTGCTCTGTACAGAGGGTTCATGTAATCCAACCGCTGCTTCCACAGGTAAGACCAGAGGGAGTAGGTCCTCTCCTGAATTCTGGAAGATGATGATTGCATCACTGATATATTGAGATTATGAGAGCTGCAAGTATACCCGTCACCACTGCAACCTGCACTAACACTAAGGGCTCATTCAGACGGACATTTTTTGTGTACGAGTCCTATTTGTGTTATTTCCAGATACGACTTGTACCTAGAAGAGTGAATGGGGCCATTCACATATCTGTGATTGTTTGAGAGACGGAAAATCGTGGCAAAATGTACGATAGTACGATAGTTATCTGAGTGTCAGGTCAAAATTAACAATGCACATCCATGGGTCAGTGAAAAAAAAAAAATCGGCCAACAATTAATTGCCATCTGAGCGCTGTCCAGTTTTCCAGGTCTGTTTGATGGAAAAAGATGAAGAAACTGAAGCTCAGGCCAAACTCTAATGATAAAAACTGACACTGACCAAACTGGTGAAACTGTGCCTGATTCTCTTATATGAATGAGCCACAAGTTCTATAGCTTTCAGTGTTTCTTTGCATAGTAGCTGTGTAGCTTCATAGTCAAAATTGGAAAATCCGTTTCCAAAAAGTAGATGGAAAGATGCACTGAACTGCTTGGCCCCACCACGGTGCACCGAGCGCCTGTACTTGATTTGAACAGTCCTTCTGTACTGACAGTCCCTTTACAGCAGTGTTCCCCAACTCCAGTCCTCAGGACCCACCAACAGATCATGTTTTCAGGATTTCCTTAGTATTGCACAGCTGATGGAATTATTGCCTGTGCAGGTGATGCAATTATCAGCTGTGCAATACTAAGGAAATCCTGAAAACATGGCCTGTTGGTGGGTCCTGAGGACTGGAGTTGAGAACCACTGCTGTAAAGGGTTAGGAGATAACTTTCTGAATGCAGGAGGTCTGACCGATGGGACTTTTAGCGATGCTGAGAATGGGGCTCTTCAGTGATCAGCAGAAGGCCTCATTCACATGTACAGGTTTAAACAGGTATGTGAAAAAATGGTATCAGTGTGTCCATTTTTACCATCATTGTGTTATCAGTGTTCTTCTCGTATGGATAAATATGTTATAAAGTTTCTCCTATGCTTTGTAATGTTAAAGAAGTTGTCCAGTACTTTATATTACTCCCCCCCCAATGTATCCCCCCGGGGCCCCTAAGACTTTGCTGATAATGCCTGTGAGCTTCGCTATCGGTGGCCGCTCACAGGCATCACGTGACCCCACGCTGATGTCACGACAAGTGAGGCGTGACTCAGCGCTGGGGTCCCTACGGTGGCTGCTGGGTTGTGGGCAGGGTTACACCTCCTCCCCATGCGTCACTCCCAGCATCTACCGCGCTTTCCCAATGAATGGGGAGAGGCAGAGCGTGCGGTGGATGCCGGGTGTGATGTGGGGGGGGGTAACCCCGCCCACAGTCTGGCATCCACCTGGAACGTGGAAGACAGAGACCCCCGGCTGCTGCCAGCGACATCGGCGGGGGTCACGTGATGCCTGTGAGCGGCCAGTGATAGCGCCACTCACAGGCATTATCTGCAACGGTAGGTAATTACAAAAATCCTTAGGGGTCTCGGGGAGACACATTGGGGGGGGGGGTAATATAAAGTACTGGACAACCCCTTTAATCTCGGACAGCACCATGATGCCATCCGTGGGCTGTCTATGTTCTTCATGGACCCATAGACTTGTATAGGTCTTTTTCATCTGTGATATTGGAAGAAAAAACAGACATGTCTCCGTGAGTTTTGCACAGACACATAGTCCATGAAAATCCACAGGCATGTGAATAGCATTAGCATTAACACGTACATGTGGATACGGATGTCTGAATGAGGCCTCAATGAGAGCTTGATATTTTAAGAATATCTCTTTAAAGCCATGATCCTCTAGTTACAAGGATGTATCTCATGTCCTTGGCTACTGACCTGCAGGTTAGGACATTTTGTGACTGGGAAAGAAGATCTACAAGATTTCAACATTACTCAGGACAGAGAATATCTTCAAGAAGTATCTTCTAGTGGACCATTGGTTACATCAGGAACTGTGCAATTCTTAAATCCATGTACCCATCTTATTTTATTATTGGCATTTTGATTTCACCATTCTTATGTTTCTCTGTACAGTGGCACTGCCAGCGATGCCAGCGACCCAGATGGGCAGGAAAAAACTGAAATGGTTTAGGTTCACATACCCATTCAGTCTCCGGATATGTGGGAGTCCCTAAGGTCTGACACCCCCACCAATCCTGAAGTGATGGCATATCTTACAAATATGCCATCACTTTATACATTTTTCTCCTGCACAGTTATTAAAAATTTTTTGCCAAGGTTCAACCTTCACAGTTTATAAGTGATTGCTGTTATCCAGACTGTGGGGCACCGTGTGATCAGATCAGCATCAGGGACACGTCAACCATCCATATTCTATTTCTGTTACAAGCCTATAGTGACCATACACAGAGCACATATTCTCTCACATCAGTTCCTTCCTCTCCTTCTCGCAGTTGCACAGAAAGTTTCCATACTGACAGGAGTATATATGGTGTTGTATGTGGACCAAGAATCTCTCATTAAATTCAAACGCACAGGGAAACTGCTCCATGAGCTGCCAGACACATTCCAGGAACTGGTCTATCACTGGGGACACCTCCTTGGGATCCCCATCTAAATTTCCATACCTTAAAAAAAAAAAAAAAATATATGCTGAAGCAATGCAATTGGGGTATATGCATGCAACATCTTTTTCAGGTGGACTGCACTCCCAAAACCGCCTGAGACTGGGAATGGCACAGAAAAACTACAGTAAGTATATTATATTAGAATGTATGGTGTTTTTTTTTTGTCTCTTTTGCTGAGAGGAGGAGAGCTGATGGAAGATTTGGAAAGTGACACAGCTAAACTCAGCTGTGCTGACCCTAGCCCCACACTGACTGCTGGGCCCATATCTGAAATGTGTTGATTGATGGGATTTGAATACAGTTGATATTCTAATCATGCAGGAGGTTAGACCAGGAGATCCGGGCTTTCATTATAACCCACACACTGAGAAACCTGCTGTAAGATATGGTGTGGAGGTGTTCTTTTTCTAGCATCTTGCTGCCTGTTTATAATTGGACAACATCGTACAAGGAGAAGTACATGCCCCACAGTGAAAGCTCTCTGATAACACCCACTTGGATGTAACGAAAATTAACTCATTAGGTGACAAATACTTTGATTGTTAATATCCCTGCAACAGAGATGCAAAATAAAAAAAGAACTAACAATTATTTTTTTTTCTGCTCTGAAGCTACAACGTGTTTTCAGTTCAACATGAAAAATTTGGTGAAAGGCCCTCTGTAAATAAGTGACTCTGTTTGACTTTTCCAACATATGTGCAGTGACCAGGGTTACCTGTGATTAAATTTGTGTCCAAATGAAATCCAGTCTTTTTCAATTAACACCTAATAGTAATTGGGAAAAATAAAAGTTACACTATGCAAAAAATATCAACTCCGTAAATCTCCACCAGTACATAGAGTATATGAAATGAAACCTCTTACCATAAATACTCTGATGGTTCGGTAATAGGGGTCAAGTAACAGACTGGATACAGAGCAGACCTGAGCGGTGCGGTCCCATCCATCAGAACAATGAACGAGCACGCTGGCGCCCTCTTCTGACACGGCCTAAATGTGCAAATTAAATGTAAAATATTACACATTTATATAATTACAAATCTCGTTTATTCTCAGCACTAAAAGGATCATTTTTGTACAGTCCGTGCCTAGAATAGTACAAATCAGACAAGCAGCACTAGAATATGAACAGATACAACACATCTTACCTTTACAATGAAGATACCAGCATCTAGGATTGTTTTCACGTGTTTTAACCAGCCAGAGGATTCAAGACCCCAAAGAAATTCACCCATAGAAGGAGATCGGAGCTCACAAACTGCAATCATGAACAGAACAATAAGCTCACTATAGCAACAGATTCTGTATGTGAAGTATTTCTGCTCCAAGACTTGAGATAGAGAAAATATATATATATATATATATATATATATATATATATATATATATATATATATACAGTCATGGCCAAAAGTATTGAGAATGACACCAAAATTATATTTTCACATGATCTGCTGGCCTCTGGTTTTTATTAGTGTTTGTCTGATGTTTATATCACATACAGAAATATAATTGCAATCATATTATGAGTACCAATAGGTTATATTGACAGTTAGAATGAGTTAATGCAGCAAGTCAATATTTGCAGTGTTGCCCCTTCTTCTTCAAGACCTCTGTAATTCTCCCTGGCATGCTCTCAATCAACTTTTGGACCAAATCCTGACTGATAGCAGTCCATTCTTGCATAATCAATGCTTGCATTTTGCCAGAATTTGTTGGTTTTTGTTTGTCCACCCGTCTCTTGATGATTGACCACAAGTTCTCAATGGGATTAAGATCTGGGGAGTTTCCAGGCCATGGACCCAAAATCTCTATGTTTTGTTCCATGAGCCATTTAGTTATCACCTTTGCTTTAGGGCAAGGTGCTCCATCATGCTGGAAAAGGCATTGTTGGGCGCCAAACCGCTCTTGGACGGTTGGGAGAAGTTGCTCTTGGAGGACATTCTGGTACCATTCTTTATTCATGGCTGTGTTTTAGGCAAGACTGTGAGTGAGCCGATTCCCTTGGCTGAGAAGCAACCCCACACATGAATGGTTTCAGGATGCTTTACAGTTGGCATGAGACAAGACTGGTGGTAGCGCTCACCTCTTCTCCGAATAAGCTGTTTTCCAGATGTCCCAAACAATCGAAAAAGGGATTCATCAGAGAAAATGATTTTGCCCCAGTCCTCAGCAGTCCACTCCCTGTACCTTTTGCAGAAAATCAGTCGGTCCCTGATGTTTTTTCTGGAGAGAAGTGGCTTCTTTGCTGCCCTCCTTGAATCCAGCCCTTGCTCAAAGAGTCTCCGCCTCACAGTGCGTGCAGAAGCACTCACACCAGCCTGCTGCCATTCCTGAGCAAGCTCGGCACTGCTGGTAGTCCGATCCCACAGCTGAAACAGTTTTAAGATACGGTCCTGGCGCTTGCTGGTCTTTCTTGGGCGCCCTGGAGCCTTTTTGACAACAATGGAAGCTCTCTCCTTGAAGTTCTTGATGATGCGATAGATTGTTGACTGAGGTGCAATTTTTGTAGCTGCGATACTCTTCCCTGTTAGGCCATTTTTGTGCAGTGCAATGATGGCTGCACGTGTTTCTTTAGAGATAACCATGGTTAACTGAAGAGAAACAATGATAGCAAGAACCAGCCTCCTTTTAAAGTGTCCAGTGATGTCATTCTTACTTAATCATGACTGATTGATCGCCAGCCCTGTCCTCATCAACACCCACACCTGTGTTAATGGATCAATCATTAAAACGATGTTAGCTGCTCCTTTTAAGGCAGGACTGCAATGATGTTGAAATGTGTTTTGGGGGTTAAAGTTCATTTTCTGGGCAAATATTGACTTTGCAAGTACAGTAATTGCTGTTAAGCTGATCACTCTTTGACATTCAGGAGTATATGCAAATTGCCATTACAAAAAATGAAGCAGTAAACTTTGGAAAAATTACTATTTGTCTCATTCTCAATACTTTTGGCCATGACTGTATATATATATATATATATATATATATATATATATATATATATATATATATATAGGGTTGTGTAGGATACTCCAAGTGCGGATATGACTTAAAAATTGTACAATGAAATTGTAAAATTCTGTATTATTTATTATATTGGGGTTGGTCACTTTATATAAAAAAATTCCAAAAGGGTGATAAAATGTAATGTTTGGCACATACAACTATAGATTACTTCCCCGGAGTTTGCCTTCTTCCTAAGGTGCGCCTGGAGGCCATGTTTCTCCCCAGGTAAGTTATACACCTCTACCCATCTACGTGATGTACAAGAAAACATGATTCATCAGACCAGAACCCTTTCTTCTATTACTCTATGGTTCAGTTCTGATGCCCATATACCCTTGTAGGTGCTTTTGGCTGTAACCGGGTCAGCATGACAATGACCAGTGTGCATCTCCATATGTAATAAGCTGCAATACTTTATCCTGACATCTTTTCTTCATAGCCAAAACTTAATTTTTCAGCAATATGTGCCACAGTATTTCTTCTGCAGCACCGGACCAGCTGGGGCTACTGTACCTTTCGTTCCACACAGGTATCAATGAGCCTTGGGCGCCCATGACTCCGCCACCTGCTCACCGGATGTTCTACCCTGGTAGGCACTAACTATTGTATGCCAGGCACACCCCACAACACCTGCTGTTTTTGAGATCTTCTGACAACCCTCATGGGGGCACCTCTGACAAGGAGAATATTGAGATCTCTAGACATCATGATTTGTCCATTGAAAATGGAGCTGTTTAGGGAATAGAGCGCGCAGAACATAGGGAAAAAAAACAGTGGAGGGGGAAAGAAATAATTTGAGGTGCTCACCTGGAGGGATTGTGAGAGTCACAGCTCCTAAACCAGGAGTAATATAACGCTAGCTGCCATCTATAAGAAATATCTTTTATGTATTCTTTTACCCTATGCACAAAATAAACGTTCATGGAAAACTATGAATTGGCAGCAGCGTGTGCAATTGTGACACCCCAGGGGTCTGGTTGTCACAGTGATAGAGATATTACGTCTGAGAGCAGGTGGGAGGTCCTTTGGTCAGGGATCCTGTGCATGCCACACCTCCTGCCCAGCCTTGGGAGGGGAAGAACTTCCCCTGTATAAACCCGGGGCTGAGGCAGGGTTAGTGAGTCCAGGAAGAGTAGAGACAAGAGCAGCATAGGAAGCAGCAGAGTCACAAGGAGTCAGGGGCTGGCAGCTAAAGAGCTCGCCCTGACTAAGAAGATTCTTTACCGGACCCGGAGTCCGAGGCTGTGGGGACTAACTTCTACCCAGCAGCAGAATCCGTCAGGCAGGGGATTTCAGGTCCCCTGGCCCAGAAGCCCGAAGGCCCGGTCACACGCGTGGGACCAGCACCGCCATCGTGGAGCGGAAGCCATTAGAAGGCCCCGAGTCACCGGCCATACGGGTGAGCACCACACGGTACACTCAGGGACGTGGGCTACTTACATCAGCTTCTAGCAAGGTAGCCAGAAGAGTACAGTCAGCTTGGGAGGCCTACAACTACGCCTGGCCAGGGGAGATCCCATCTGCTCAAGGACTGACCAGGCCCCGTTCGCTAGCAAGTACTCCGGGAGGGTCTATCGTTGTTACCAGTAAAGACCCTGAACGCTACCATACCGTCTCTGAGTGGTTCCTGCTACCCCCATCATCCACGTCGGCTGCCCTGAGGCCATACCCCTCCCGTTGGGGGTTATACTATCACGCTGCACCATCCTTCCACCGGCCTCAGCGGTCTGCCCTGCAGCAGCAGCCCCCTGGCTGCATTCAACGGGTGGCGTAGTCATCAACCATTTTCTACCGCTAACAGACTGCCGTCCAGTTTGACTCCCTGGGCACGGACCGGGTCACCGCCACGAGACTACAACCCTAAACAGATCCGGCTCCGGGTAAGCTCCCGCGTGCGCAACGCAGCGCGACACAGGCCCAGGGGCGCGTCAACTTTGGCGTAGTCGGCAGGATCACGTGCCCGCAACCACCGGGTACTGCGTGCCTGAAAAGCAAAGACTGTTCAAACTTACCAGTGGTGAAGATTCCCGCCATCGGTGAAGATTCCCGCCATCCGGCGCCATCTTCAGCCTTCTTCCCGCCATCGGTGAAGTTTCCCGCCATCCGGCGCCATCTTCAGCCTTCTTCCCGCCATCCGTGGAGTTTTCCCGCCATTGGACGCCATCTTGAGGACGCCGCGCGGGAAGAAGAGGGGCGTGGACTCCGAAAGCGCGCGAGAACTGAAGCCCCGCCTCACGTCCGGACGTTGCGTAAGGTCCTGGAAGGAGCCCAGCAGACGCCGACGTCACAGGAGCGCGACGGAAGGTCCTCAACCCTGACGATCCACTGCGGAGCCGCGGCCTACGGAACAGGATCATCGCAAGGTAGGCCACGGTCCACTAGGGGGGAGGAAGATGTCGGATACGGAGGAGAGCTCCACTGCCTCAACCCCCGCCAGCGCTACCGCTGTTGCAGTTATGCCCTTCACCATGCCCTATATCCCGGGAGCAGCTTGGCTACCCCAGTACTCAGGGGAGTCACATACCCTGCATGACTTTAGAGAAAAGCTGGATAGCCTCTTCCAGGTGTACCCCCTCACAGAAGAGCAAAAAGTGAGCATCCTGGTGGCCCAACTAACTGGGGCAGCCAAAAGGGAAGTAAAATCCTGGCCACCTGGGAGGAAGACTGTCGCAGGGATACTAACCCGGCTGAAGGACACCTTTGATACCCGCACCTCAGCCGAGATTAAACTTAGATTCTACGGGTGCAAGCAGCGAGCGCATGAGAGTATAAGGGACTATGCACTCAACCTACAAGAGGCCCTGAGGGCCATTAAGCAGACCGACCCTAATGGAGTGGGAAACGAGGACAGGCTGTTGACCGAACAATTTATAGAGGGTTTATATTGCAATGCCCACCGCACCCAGTTGCGGGCAATGGCCTTACAGGACCCTCATCTAGAATTTGCACAGTTCAAGGACAGAGCCATCCGGGTGCTCCGAGAACCGGCACCAGGTGGCGTTGTGACCCACAGACGCCCCACTACCACTTACTACCAGGAGGCGGCGCCCTTGTCAGCAGGGCCTGTGGGAGCTGATGCGCAGGCTTTGGACAATGACCCGGCTCCAGACCTACACCATCAGGTCCAAGAGCTAGCTAAAAGCGTTGCTGCGCTAACCCGAACTGTGCAGTCTTTACAGGTTTCCACTCCAGGGAAGATCCAGCTGGCATCCGGACCGGAGGACATCCCGTGGCGTCGACCAAGGAGGACCCCACCGGCCAGAGGAAGACCCAGTGACCGATACAGCGAGGACGGACGACCCATCTGCCGCCGATGCAATCAACCCGGACATATGGAAAGGTACTGTTCTTTAAACGGGCACAACCTGGGGTAGAGGGCCAACCCCCAGGAAAAAGATCAACAGGCCCATCGAATTGGCGCGACAGATATGTGGGAGGACGTCCAGTCTTGCCTGTGGTACTGGATGGCATTCCCATGAGTGCCCTACTGGACACCGGGTCACAGGTCACCACCATCCCGTACGTGCTCTTCAAGCAGTACTGGAATGACTCGGATATTACCCGCTACCCTGACGACGACTTGAGTATCATCGCCAGCAATGGTCAGCCCGTGCCACAGATCGGATTTAAAGAGGTGACCATCAAAATTGGTAGAGTCGAACTGGCCGCACAGGGACTGATCATTGTAGATATTGACAAACATGAGAGTCACCCAAAAATAACTCTAGGAACTAATGTAATTGAAAATTGTCTTGCAGAGGTGATTTTCCTTTTACAGCAGGTTGCCAAGAATGCCAGCTCCGGCGAGCAGCGGGTGCTCCAGAAAGAGATCCGGGCACTGATGCAACGGCAACAAGTGGAACTCTCCGGCGGTGAGATTGGTAGCGTAAGAATGTGTGACCCTTTTCCTATTGCCATGCCCCCAAAAAGTGAAATGATGATTTGGTGCCGGGCAGCTATTGGTCTGAGAGGTAGAGATTACCAGGCAATGGTAGAACCAGTTTACTCAGACAGTAGGCCCACCATTTTGACAGCACGGGGGGTGGTCAATGTACGCCATGGGAGGGTGCCCGTTCGCATAATAAATATCGGGGAGAGGGAAGTGTACCTGCCCCGGTATGCCACGCTAGCCAAATTATATACCACTAATCAAAATTCTATACAATCTGTGGAACCCTTGCCTCCATCTCACCCGGAGGAAGGTAACGGCTCTAAGAAAGACATGGAGGACTGGTGTCAGCAACTACATCTGGGTACTGACTCCACTCCCTCACACCAGAAACAAGGAGTCTATCGGGTGGTTCAAGAGTATGAGAGAGTGTTTAGTAAACACCCGTTAGACTTCGGGCGAGTCAAGGGGGTAGAACACCGCATCCCCACGGGAGATCATCCTCCCATAAAAGAGAGGTATCGACCCGTACCCCCTGCACATTACCAACACGCCAAGGGGATGCTTAGAGACATGAAGGAGGCTGGGGTAATCCGGGATAGCTGTAGCCCCTGGGCAGCCCCACTAGTTTTAGTCAAAAAGAAAGACAACACCATGAGGATGTGTGTAGATTACCGGAAAATCAACCGTATCACACACAAGGATGCGTACCCCTTACCAAGGATAGAGGAGTCATTGGCTGCTTTAAGATCTGCTAACTTCTTCTCTACCTTGGATCTCACTAGCGGGTACTGGCAGGTTCCTGTAGCAGAGGCGGACCGGGAGAAGACCGCATTCACCACCCCGATGGGACTTAGCGAGTTCACCTGCATGCCGTTCGGACTCTGCAACGCCCCAGGAACCTTCCAACGATTAATGGAGTGCTGTCTGGGCCACAGAAACTTCGAGACGGTCCTGTTGTACCTGGACGATGTCATCGTATACTCAAAAACTTATGAGGACCACCTGAAACACCTGGCGGAGGTGTTCGAAGCTCTGGCGAGTTACGGCCTAAAGGTGAAACCCTCCAAGTGTCACCTCCTGAAACCAAAGGTGCAATACCTGGGACACGTGGTGAGCGCTGACGGAGTGGCTCCCGACCCCGATAAGATCACCGCAATTAAGGGATGGCCAAGCCCCTCCAGCGTAAAAGAAGTGCGGCAGTTCCTAGGGTTGGTAGGCTACTACCGAAGGTTTATTCCCGGTTTCACCAAAAAAGGCAGCGCCTATGCAGGACCTCCTGATAGGCCAGTCCCGGAAGGCCAAGAACCAGAAGCCGCCCTTCAAATGGGAAGAGCTAGAAGAAGAGTCCTTCCGCCAGCTGAAGATGGCCCTCACGGGGGATGAAATCTTGGCGTACCCAGACTATAGCCAGCCCTTCATCCTCTACACCGACGCCAGTAACATCGGGCTAGGAGCCGTACTGTCCCAGATTCAGCAGGGGAGAGAACGAGTGATCTCCTATGCCAGCCGAAAACTGCGACCCACCGAAAGGAACCCCGAGAATTACAGCTCATTTAAGCTAGAGTTCCTGGCCGTGGTATGGGCAGTCACCGAGCGCTTTAGGCATTACCTCGCTTCTTCCCGGTTCACCGTATACACGGATAACAACCCGTTGATACACCTGGACACGGCAAGACTCGGTGCCCTGGAGCAGAGGTGGATGGCCCGTCTGTCCAACTACGAGTTCACAATCAAATACCGGGCAGGACGCTCCAATACTAACGCGGATGCCCTGTCCAGGATGCCCAACCTGCCGGACGAAGGAGAAGATCCGGAGGGACTGGAAGAAGTTGAACTCCCTGCGTTCCACCGTCATGGGACTATCCAGTATTCCCACCGGGTAAGGGGTAAACAGGCTGCTACGTTGAACCCCTTACCCCACTACAACTGGGCGGAAACGCAAGACAGCGACCCTGCCGTCCGACTGGTGAAGGAGATGCTGACTCGGCCGGAGGCTCGACTTGAACCAGACGCTCCGGAGGAAGCCAAACAACTATGGGCGGAGAAGAGTCGACTATTCCTTTATAAGGGGAAGTTGTGCCGCAGAATGGTCAACTCCCGGACGCATGAACTACTCTGGCAAGTAGTGGTGCCACGAAGAGACGCAGCCATGGTGATGGAGGCATACCACGACGGAGCTGGACACTTCGGGTGGAAAAAGCTGGAGTTCCTGCTGCGCGAGCGGTTCCACTGGGTAGGCATGAGGGGAACCATCGAGAAGTGGTGCAGAGACTGTGGCCCGTGCAATCTGAGAAGGAAGGACCGGGCCAGCCAGAAGACTCCCCTGCAGTCCATCGTCACCCGGCAACCGTTGGAACTGGTAGCCTTGGATCATGTAAAACTGACCCCAAGCAGAAGTGGCTACGTCTACGCATTAACCATCGTGGATCATTACTCCCGGTTCTTGGTTGTCGTCCCCGTCAAGGACTTAACGGCTCAAACAGCAGCTAGAGCCTTCCAGCAGCACTTCTGCCGTCCACACGGGTACCCGGACCAAGTGCTGACGGACCAGGGACCTGCCTTTGAAGCGGAGGTCTTCCAGGAATTCTGCAATCTGTATGGCTGCCGGAAGATAAGGACGACACCCTACCATCCGCAAACTAATGGACTTTGTGAAAAAATGAACCAGGTGGTAATGGATCTTCTAAAAACATTGCCCCTGGAAGAACGCAGTCTGTGGCCTGAGAAGTTGCCCGATCTGGTGGACCTATACAACCACATCCCGGTAGGTTCCACCAACTGTACCCCGGCTTACCTAATGAGGGCGAGACCTGGTAAGTTACCTGTTGACCTGGAAATGGGAGTCCTGACACCTGAGGACACTTCACCAGAAACAGACTGGGACACAGAGAGGCAGCAGCAGTACCGGAGAGTACAAGAGAGCGTGGAGCGAAGTCTCTGTCAGGCTAGGGAAAGACAAGAGAAGACTTACAACCAGTATGCTCCCGCTGTTCCCCTGGTACCCGGAGAGCAGGTCTTGAAGAGGAAAAGACGGCTCCACAAGTTGGATGACCAGTGGGAGGAGGACCCGTACACCGTACTGCCCTCAAGCCACGAGAACCCGAAGGTCTGTACCATCAGTAAAGACGGAGGGGAAACCACAGCCATTGTATCCCGGGACCACCTGAAGAAGTGTCCCGAACAACTGAGGAACCCTGAAGAGGAACAAGAAGACCATCGACCCGTGGGAGAAAGGGAAGATATGGTTAGTACCGTGCTCGGGGACTTCCCTCGGTCTTGGACTCGAGTCAATGGTGCAGTTGTGGTACCCGTACTCACCTTCCTCCAACCATCATTCCAAGAACCTACGGAGCAACGGGTAGAGCTGGAAGAACAGCCGGTCCAGGAGGCAGAAGACTCCACACGAGTAGAACAGGAGAATCAACCCTCTGCTTATAGTGAGCCTGCCGTACCCCTAGTGAGACAAAGAGCCGGTAGACAGCTGCCCAGTTTACCCTTGACAGCTCCTACACCCTGTAGTTCAGGGCCAGACAGTCAGCTCCGTAGGTCCACTAGGGCCACTAGAGGCCAGTTACCCGCACGTTGGAGGATCTAAATGTTTAAGTTGTTTTACAATGTTTACCTGTTTATTGTTGCTTGTGTGTAATTTTGTGTTTCTAGTTGTTTTTAGGAGTCTTCGGTGGATTTACCGGGAATCCTTTGTATATAGTTGGAGCGTAACCCAGGATGGACTAGAGACTGTTAAGGACTCGGGGTAGGACAGACCCCTACCTGGTTACGTCTCCCTGTGTTGGTGAAATGGACACCTTTGTTTTTCTTCAAAGACTGCACCCGGTTGCGGACATCCGTGACCATCTTATTGTGTTTCCTTATTGTATTTTATTGTTCTTTGATATACCTTGTTATATTTTTCTAAAAAGTGTTTAGTCCCGGAGTACTAAATTTCACTAGGGGGGAGTGTGACACCCCAGGGGTCTGGTTGTCACAGTGATAGAGATATTACGTCTGAGAGCAGGTGGGAGGTCCTTTGGTCAGGGATCCTGTGCATGCCACACCTCCTGCCCAGCCTTGGGAGGGGAAGAACTTCCCCTGTATAAACCCGGGGCTGAGGCAGGGTTAGTGAGTCCAGGAAGAGTAGAGACAAGAGCAGCATAGGAAGCAGCAGAGTCACAAGGAGTCAGGGGCTGGCAGCTAAAGAGCTCGCCCTGACTAAGAAGATTCTTTACCGGACCCGGAGTCCGAGGCTGTGGGGACTAACTTCTACCCAGCAGCAGAATCCGTCAGGCAGGGGATTTCAGGTCCCCTGGCCCAGAAGCCCGAAGGCCCGGTCACACGCGTGGGACCAGCACCGCCATCGTGGAGCGGAAGCCATTAGAAGGCCCCGAGTCACCGGCCATACGGGTGAGCACCACACGGTACACTCAGGGACGTGGGCTACTTACATCAGCTTCTAGCAAGGTAGCCAGAAGAGTACAGTCAGCTTGGGAGGCCTACAACTACGCCTGGCCAGGGGAGATCCCATCTGCTCAAGGACTGACCAGGCCCCGTTCGCTAGCAAGTACTCCGGGAGGGTCTATCGTTGTTACCAGTAAAGACCCTGAACGCTACCATACCGTCTCTGAGTGGTTCCTGCTACCCCCATCATCCACGTCGGCTGCCCTGAGGCCATACCCCTCCCGTTGGGGGTTATACTATCACGCTGCACCATCCTTCCACCGGCCTCAGCGGTCTGCCCTGCAGCAGCAGCCCCCTGGCTGCATTCAACGGGTGGCGTAGTCATCAACCATTTTCTACCGCTAACAGACTGCCGTCCAGTTTGACTCCCTGGGCACGGACCGGGTCACCGCCACGAGACTACAACCCTAAACAGATCCGGCTCCGGGTAAGCTCCCGCGTGCGCAACGCAGCGCGACACAGGCCCAGGGGCGCGTCACAATGTCCTCAAGGGCCAACATACATACGCTGAAAGTAGATTTGCAAATAACATTTTTCGCTGTTGCCCGTTCCTGTGGCACCATTAATGTACTAGGCCTTAATGAGTTTGGTGACATAACGTCTTGTGATCGCTATTTTAACTCTCTAAGAACCAGGGAGTTTTTTATTTAAGCGCTTTTTGTGTTTATGGAGCTGACGTTTTTATTGATACCAATTTGGAGCACATATAACGTTTTGCTAGCTTTGTATTGGATTTTTTTTGTTAAGTGAGGTGACAAAGAACCCACAATTTTGGCATTTTGATTTTTTTTTTCTGCAATGTTTACCGTAAAGGTTAATTACCATAATTCCATACTTTGATACATCTGACTTTTACGGATGTGGCGATACCAAATGTTTTTTTTTCCGTTTCTTTGTTTTTAATAGGGAAAACGTGGGATAGTTAAAAATTATCTATTTTTTATATTTTGACTTTTTTTTTTTTTTTCATTTTTTTTGTACCCATTAGTGGACTTAAACATGTGATCCTTGGATTGCTTATATATACTGTAATACCACAGTATTGCGGTATTTACTAGAAATCATGGTTGCCTATGGCACTCAGTCTGCTGTAAAAAGTACTAAGATGGGCCTTAAAGGTAAAGGCATTTTGCCCATAGCGGTAGACCACGTGGCCACTATGGCGCTCATTAGCTGGGAAAGCCTGATGCTACAGGGCTTTCTTCTTCCGCATATCATTCTTTGAAAGATGGCCTTTGTTCCTCATCATTCAGCCTGTACGTCTGTGCTCGAAGTCTCAGCACTGCAGGTGCAATGACGTCACTAGATCGGGCCCTCTGTGCGGAGTTTTTTTTTATTTTGGCAACAAGAAAAGCGTATACTGTGGGATCCATCATACATGATGTGGGGCGGCCATCATACTGTGTGAGCGAACTGTTGGGGGCCATCATACTGTGTGAGCGAACTGTGGAAGACATCATACTGTGTGTGTATATGTGTGGGGGGCTGTAAGAGCATCATACTGTGTGTGTGTGTGGGGGGGGGAGTAGTGTAGGTGCATTATACTGGTGGGGTTTGCCATGGGGTCATCATGTTGTCCATGTAAGGACTACTGTGGGAGAAAATTATGACAGGAGATTCACTCCGAGGTATCGCACCGTGTGTGGAGGGCAGCATACTCTATGGGGTTTATTAAAATGGTATCAGTGTGTGCAAACAAGAGGAATCAGTAGCAGGGGCATTATTTCTGTGTCCAAGCCACAAAACATGTCCTCTCCCTGTATTTAAAAGTTGGAAAGTAGGCCCTTGTGTGACTGCATCAATATGTTTTAACCCTGCCTAGTCCATCAATATAGACTCTTGGTATGGGGCCCCATGATTTCTATGAACGCCTCTGCTTAAGCTGGCCCCCGGCTGCTGTGGTAACCCATCGATTAACAGCGCACATTCAAAATAGTTAACAGACACCATCAGCTTCTTGTGGAGTTCCTGAGCCACCTCCACACACGCAGGCTCCTTCTCAGGATGTTCATTCACATCCTAATGCGGTGAGAGGTTACATATAAAAATAAAATCCTAAAATCTTGGAATTTTTGCTTTGCCCACTAATACTCCATTTACACAGACAGATTAGTGGCAGTAAACCACCACTAACTGGTAAATATTTACTGATTGTCGGAGGTTTAGAAGCCTGTTTACACAGGAAAACCATGCTAAATGATGTGCGTTGAACGTTCAGAAGGCGTAAGCTTTGCAGCTCCTCAGAAGAATTTTTTATTTTTACCAGGAGACCTGGACCCCCGTGGTCTAGAGGTCTCAGGGGGTCTCAGCGCTGCTGGGACCCCTGGCCCTCCCCTGGCGGATCTGCGTACCCCCTAAGGAGGTCCCCGCATAAGCCTGCCGGCCCCGGGGGATACAGGGTGCTCCCTGGCGGAGACGCACACTGCATCTAGGGGTCACTGCGAGCTCCGCCGTGGGGGGGAGCGAAGGGCCATGGCGTCACACATCCCTGGGGGTCCCTGTGGCGCTCAGCTGGGTAAGTGCCCTGTGTGTGTGTGTGTGTTACTGTCTTATGGTGACTGCACCTTTTGTCTTTTCAGGCAGAGGTGTAATACTGGAGAATGCACATCACCGCTGCTGTTAGCAGGGGAGCGGGTCAGAGGAGCGCGGGCTCCGTTAGTGTAACGGGGGGGCGTGGCTTATGTTCTTGGCTGCCTGCCATCGTCTGTGCAGACAGGAAGCGCCTGGAAAGCGCGCGCTGGGCAGTCCCCGCCCCCCTCCTGCCTTCCTTCTCTTCGGCTCTGCAAACGGCCATTGCCTCACGGAGCTCAGCGCTGTCCTCTCCCTCCCCCCCTGCTCTCCGCTCTCACACACAGGCTCCAGGAAGCTGGTGAGTCATCTGTTTGTCTCATCTCTACAGCACAGAACGCTGCTGTCTTCTCTGCTGCATGCACACCTTAGTCCTTTTAAGGCAAGGTGCATTGCGTGTTCAGCAGCATTAACCCCTTCTGGCCATCATCAGAAAACCTTTTTTCTGCAATGCTGGGGTAGCTTTTCTCCCTCTAAGGAGAATCTTTAACCCTTCAGTGCTTGGTAAATTGTTTTGTGGGAACAGGCTGTGATAGCAGGATCTCACTTCCCCGGTTACTGTGCTCTTGTAAGGGGTTATTACTGCTCTTTCCGCGACGCTCGCTACTGAGTAGGGGGCATGTCGGATCAGGGTCCAGGCGGCGCGGACCTCTCTCCCGGCCCGCTTCAGGATCGGTCACGCGTATCTGATATGCCGGGGTTGACGGCGTCAGGTTCGTCTCTGGTCAGGGGCCTCAGTGATGTTAAAGCGCTCACTCGCTCCATTGACAGTCTGTCTGACCTCCTGGGTCACTGGGTATCAGCTAAGTCCCTACCGGCGCGGGGCAAGAAGCGCCACAGGCCTGTGGTGGCGCTGTCTCCTCCGCGCAGCGCATCAAAGGCTTCGGATTCACCGACAAGCTCTGCTGGTGAGATCTCCGATTCTGATGAAGAGGATCAGCAGGGTCGCTCGGCTTCGCTTTCAGGCCACGTGGATGCTCTTATTGGAGCCATGCGGGAAGTGTTATAGCTGTCTGAAGAGGTGACGAGGCCGGGCAAGTCGGCCCGGCTGTATCAGGAGTCGCGTCGGGCTCGTTCGACACTGCCAGCGCACGATGAACTTAACGAGGCGGTGGAGAGAGAATGCCTGTGTCCGGATAAGCGCTTCCAAGGGATGCGGTTTTTTGATGCCCTGTATCCCTGCTCCACAGAGACGATCGCTAATTGGGTCCCCTCTCCTGAAGTGGACGTGCCATTGTCTCAGCTGAGCAAATCTTCTTTGCTTCCGGTTAAAGGGAAGGCGAGTCTACAGGATCCGCTGGACAGAAGGACGGAGTTAGCGGCGAAGTCCATCTACGAGGCCATGGGTCATGGATTCCGAGCGGCCTTGGGGGCCATGTGGGGACAGCCTGTACATCTAGTGCACTAGTTAGGCGTTGGGCCAGATGGTGATGCTGAGCAGTGTCTGCCCTGGCTGGACCAGAATGGGAGACCACAGAATCCACAGATGATTCTGACCCAATTTCATGCCCAGCACATGCCTGACACCTAACATTATACTGGTGAGGCTTCCCTGAGATGGTTGGATCAGCTGCGGTCAGCATGGCAAGATGGGACTCCGCTGTCTGACGTGGAAAGGCTCTTCCAGCTGTTGGAAGAGGTGGCCCGATATAGCAGAGACGCAGTGCTGGATACTACTTTGTTTCTGTCCAGGGCTCAAGCCTCGGCCGTCACAGTCAGTAGAGCACTGTGGCTCAAACAGTGGACTGGAGACGCAGTATCCAAACAAGGTTTGCTTACTCTGGCGTACAAGGGCGGTCTGCTTTTTGGTTCGGACCTCACGGAGCTGATTGCTAAGGCCAAGGATGTGGCTTTGCCACAGCGGAAAGCAGCGGCCTCTACGTCTGACAGGTCAAGTGCCGGTAGTGGTCGTCGGTCCTTTCGACCCAGGGGACGATTCGATCAGCCCTCTTGGAGATTGGGTCGTCCCTCGTCTTCCGGTAAGAAGTCCACCCAGAAATCCCGTACTCCCTGGAAACAGCATTTCCGTCGGGACAAAAGGGAGGCTGACAAAAAGCCCGCTAAGGCGGACTGACGCCAGGATCCCTCTCGAGGGCTCTCGGGTGGGAGGTCGGCTGCTACAATTCGGGTCGGTTTGGGCGTCCCACGAATCGGACGCCTGGGTGACACGGGTTGTGTCAGTGGGCTATTTCATAGAGTTTCACTCTCTACCCCCGGACAGGTTTCGTCAGTCTCGCATCCCGTCCGTGCCCAAGCTGGCTGCTGCTCTGCTGCGGGAGGTCAACTCTCTTCTGCAGCAGGGTGTAGTGGTTCCGTTTCCGCCGGAGGACCGAGGAAGGGGGTTTTTACTCTAACCTTTTTGTGGTCCCCAAAAAGGAGGACAAGTTTCATCCCATTCTGGACCTCAAGGATTTGAATCTTCATGTCCGAATCCGGAAATTCCGTATGGAGTCTCTTCGCTCCGTCGTGGCGGCCTTGTCGCAGTACGATTTTTTGGTGTCGATCGACATCCGCGACGCCTATTTGCATGTCCCTGTTGGCAGGGCTCACCAGTGCTTCCTGCGTTTCGCCGTAGGGCAGGCCCATTACCAATTTGTGGCCCTACCTTTCGGGTTGGTCTCGGCGCCCAGGGTTTTTACAAAGGTTCTGGCGCCGCTCATGGCGCTCCTTCGAAAGCAAGGAGTTCCGATTCTCCCCTACCTGGACGACCTGTTAATTGCGGCGCCCACAGCGGAGGAGGCAGTGACAGCTCGCGATCTCTCCCTTCAGCACCTGGAAGACTTCGGGTGGCTGGTTAATTGGAAGAAGTCGTCATTGGAGCCGTCGCAGTCAATCCTGTTCTTGGGGATGCATTTCGACACCGTACGGGCAGTGGTGTCCCGCCCTCCGGACAAACAAGCGAACCTTCGTCACCACGTCCAGGCTATGAGGTCGGTGAGGGCGATGTCCCTTCGGAAGTGCATGCGCCTTCTGGGTCTGATGGTGGCAGCAATGGAAGCGGTGCCGTTTGCACAATTTCATTCCCGGGATCTCCAAGATCTTATTCTGACCCGTTGGGACCAATCGCCGACTTCGCTGGATCGCTGTGTCGTCATCTCCCGCAGGGTGCGAGAGTCTCTTGGATGGTGGTTACGTCTGGAGGCTCTATCCCTGGGGAAATCCCTTCTTCTCCCACGGTGGTCGGTGATTACCACCGATGCCAGCCTGACTGGCTGGGGGGGGGGTTTGGAACGACCTCTGGGTTCAGGGGGTCTGGTCGTCAGAGGAGTCGTCTCTGCCAATCAACATTCTGGAGTTGAGAGCAATATTTCTCTGCCTCCGACATTGGACGGTCCCTTTGAGCGGTCTGCCGGTCCGGATTCAGACGGACAATGCGACAGCTGTCGCGTATATCAACCATCAGGGCGGGACGAGGAGTTCCAGACTCATGATGGAGGTCTCTCGGATCCTGCTTTGGGCCGAGTTCAGGGTTCCAGTCATCTCCGCGTTTCACATCCCGGGTGTGCTGAATATCTCGGCGGACTTCCTCAGTCGCGAGCGGGTAGATCCCGGAGAATAGAGTCTTCATCCGGAGGTTTTTACTCTGCTGTGCTCCCGTTGGGGGACTCCCCAAGTGGACTTGATGACATCCAGGCTGAACGCCAAGATTCCGACAATCATGTCCAGGTACAGGGACCCGGAGGCTGTGGCGGTAGATGCTCTAGTGGCCCCGTGGGACCAGTTCGAGCTGATCTATGTGTTTCTGCCGGTATCCTTACTTCCTCTGGTGATCAGGCGGATCAATCTCGAACGAGTATCGGCGATTTTGGTGGCGCCGGATTGGCCGCGGAGGGTGTGGTATTCAACGCTGGTGTCTCTTCTGGCAGCGCCTCCGTTTCCACTGCCTCTTCGCCCGGACCTGTTAACTCAAGGGCCCATTCGTCATCCGGACCTGAAGTCACTTCGTTTGACGGCGTGGCTCTTGAGACCGAAATCTTGACCCGTCGTGGGTTTTCGTCCGAGGTCATTGCCACCTTGCGGGCGGCCAGAGGTCCAGCTACGACTAGTATTTATCACAGAACTTGGGAGGCCTTCTATTCATGGTGTTCTGGATCGTCAAGGAACCCGAGGGTTTTTTCCATTCCCAACTTCTTGGCCTTTCTGCAATGTGGTCTGGTCAAGGGTCTAGCAGTTAGTACCTTGCGGGGTCATGTCTCTGCACTATCCGGGCTTTTTCGGAAGGCTATTGCCTCACGCAGGGATGTGCGTTCATTTTTTCGCGGGGTTGCACATAAGTTTCCGCCTCGGAGGGCGGTTGTGGCTCCTTGGCGGCTCAATTTAGTTTTGGAGGCTCTTCAGCATGGGCCGTTTGAGCCTATGGATTCAGCTACGCTTTACTTGCTTTCTTGGAAGGTGGCCTTCCTGGTGGCGGTCACCTCTTTAAGAAGGGTTTCGTAGTTGGCGGCACTGTCTTGCTCGCCCCCTTTTTTGGAATTCCACCCGGATCGTGTGGCGCTTCGTACCCGTGGAGATTTTTTACCTAAAGTGGTGTCGCGTTTTCCACCTCAATCAGGACATCCTGTTGCCTTCCCTCTGTCCGAAACCAAAGAGTCTGAAGGAGCGGGCCTTGCACTCGTTTGATTTGGTGCGGGCATTGAAGTTCTATCTTTCAATCACGCAAGGGTTTCGAAAATCGGATTCTCTGTTTGTGATTCCTGCTGGTCGTCGCCGTGGTCAGCGGGCTTCCAAGGACACTATAGCTCGGTGGATATGTTCGGCTATCCTGGAGGCGTACCGGCTCAAGGGCGAGTCTTGTCCGGTTAAGGTTCAAGCTCATTCCACGAGAGCTGTTGGTTCGTCGTGGGCTTTTCGTCAGGGGGCTTCGGCAGCGCAGCTCTGCCGGGCGGCTACCTGGTGCTCCGTTCACACTTTTACTAAATTTTATAAAGTGAACGTGAGTGCTTCCGCCAATGCGGCCTTGGGACGCAGGGTCCTGCAGGCGGCAGTGGTTTAGGTTATCTCTTTATTTTTTGTTCGGCGCTTGTTGCGCACTTGCCTAAGTTGTTGGGGTGTTGGCGATCCTGCCACTGTTTCCCACCCTTGAGTTTTGGACTGCTTTGGGACTTCCCACTAGTAATGGATCTGTGTCTCCCTTCCTTCCCTTCTGCTGCTGAAAGACGGATTTTGGTAAGACCTTACCTGTAAAATCCTTTTCAGCGAAGGAAGGAAGGGAGACACAGCACCCTCCCATGGCAGAAGTGTATTATGGTTTTTCTAGATGCGGCGCGACTCCCTCCTGATGGCGGTCATCTGGTCTGGGGTTGGCGCACTAGGGCTCTGTTCCAGCATTGCCAGCTCATCGCAGTTGTCAGGTCCAGTAAGTAGTGCCTGGGACTGTGTGTTTTCATGCTGTTATATACATAACCTGTTCTCTCACATTTATGAATTTTCAGAAGGGGTTGTGTTGTTCCCCTGGTGTTGTCTGCTCTTCCTTAGCTTGTGTACGGACTGGAGAACATGGGAGTAGGAGGAGCCTAAGTTGGAGGGGCCGGTTGTCACTTTTTCTAAATCTGAGGTGAACTATCCTGTGGGGCTCCGCCTACCCCCACTAGTAATGGATCTGTGTCTCCCTTCCTTCCTTAGCTGAAAAGGATTTTACAGGTAAGGTCTTACCAAAATCCGTCTTTTTCTCGTTTTACCCTATAGCCTATTTACACTCCACTTCTCAGCAGCTCTCGTTTATAATCTTTCAGTGTAAATGCATATTAAGTCTCAGCATTGGCTTACCCTGCCTGTTCTGTAGAGATTCTCAGCAGCCATCTTATTATCATCACAGACAGGATTAAAATAAAAGGTAACATCTTGTCATATAGATAATACAGGATCCACCATTCACAAAAGGCGATGGTCTCAGCTGACCTTCTCCCCCCTCTCTGCACAATGACCTCTGCACAGGTCAGAGAGCATGCCTATAACCCAGTGAACATCCACAGTCTAAAGTGGTCCATATATCCACTGTAAGGCTTATCAGCTCAGGTAATATTGCCGCCTGATCATTTAGAGAGAATACAATTAGAAAAATCTTGACAATCAGAAATTAAAAACCTATTGATAAAAAAGAATATAAATGTCTGGTTTTAATAATTACAGAAATTTCTAGCTGATATATTCCTTAACATGATCAACACTCGTATAAGACGTAGATAGTACTCGGACCTCACAAGTGACCGTGGTCAGATAGTATTTAATCTAAATCACAATTAGTCAGGAAGCAGGAAACCACTAGAATAAAATTCCGCAAGTACAACAAACGTGATTGTATATTATCATGTCACTGAATTTTGGGTCTTCTATCCTTTGGATTACGAGCTCGGAGAGAATGAAGACACAGGACAGGATGTTTGTGTCTAAACATACTCTAAAAACTTTATTACAAAACACAGGGCTAATATACACCCTAAAGGCAGGAAACGGATTTGCCATATATGGTTCGATTATACAGTTTAGCTGAACAAGCGAAAAAAACTAGTTTCTGTATGCTTTAAAATATTTAATTAGACTTATCTAGTTAGCAAGGTCATTTCATCTTTCTGCAAGAACACATTATTGCTACAAGAAGAAACATCTGGCCAGGGAGAATCACGTTATCTTTTTAGCAAGGACACGCTATTGATACAAGAAGGAACATTTCAGCTTGCTGTTTTTTTACCTAAAATAACTGTCAGACTTATATAGCATAGATGGGGCCTTTAAACTTGAGGGACTCCATCTTCTGCTATAACATTCCATCCTTTTGTTCCTTCATTTATCAATACGAATTTCTATGTTTTCTTTTAGTACAACGCTGAATACACATTAAAAAAAGCTTAAAAACCAAATAAACCGCAAGACACATTAGCAAAACCTGTAAAATAGCTTGTACTATACCAGCCAACCACCCACCAATACCTTTAAACCAATTTGCGGGATTTAGAAAGGAAAATCTCTGTGTGGAATTATTGGCCAAAGTATCTGAACAGTTCACTCAAAAGTTTATCTCTTCCCATGAGACTGGGACAGCGAGAAAGGGTATGCTAGTGGACGTCACCGGGGCATGTGTACATATCCAACAATTAGCAATGGTCTGGTTTTGCTCCTTTAGTCCATCGATTAGAGCAAGATGGTGTCTAATGAATCTATTGTCGTCTCCATCCATGGTGCCTAACCTAGTCCATGCACCTGTGGTCGCAAGGATGCAGGTAAGTATAAACAATGTCATCAGTCTTTGTCCGCTGGTTCTCCTAGTATCTTTTTGCAATGGGACGCGTGGATCCAGGTCTCTTTTCCCTCTAACTTAACGGCTGTGCTTGTGGTCAGCAGAACTTGAAAGGGTCCATCAAACCGTGGATCTAGGCTTTTCCTCACGTGTCTTTTTATAACCACCCAGTCTCCAGGTTGCAGCGTATGGCTGCTAGAGTCTTGATCTGGATCTGGAAGAGAACTGAAGACATTATCATGTACTTGCTTAATCTTTTTGTGTAAAGTCCTCACATAGGAACTTAGCACATGGTTGTTCATTTCTAATGCTTGCGGATAGAAACACCCTAGGCTGGGTACGTTGCCAAACAATATCTCATATGGAGAGAGTCCAGTCTTTCTATTAGGCGTGTATCTTACTGAAAACAGAGCAAGTGGTAAACAGTCCGGCCATGGTTTTCCTGTCTCAGCCATGGCTTTCTGAATTTTTAATTTCAATGTCCCATTCAGTCTTTCCACTTTACCACTACTTTGTGGGTGATATGGGGTATGGAATGCTTGTTGAATTCCTAGAGCTGACATGACTTCATTCATTATTTCACCTGTGAAGTGTGTACCTCTGTCACTCTCAATTACCTCTGGTACCCCATACCTGCAGACCACCTCCGCAAGCAGTTTCTTTGCGGTTGCCGCAGCCGTGGCTTTGGCAATCGGGAAAGCCTCTGGCCATCCTGAGAACAAATCAATACAAACCAACACATATTCCCATGATCCTGACTTTGGCAGCTGAATATAATCAATTTGCAGTCTCTCGAATGGATAGAGGGGCCGGGGGGTGTGTTTGGGTGGTGTTTTAACTACTCTACCCTGATTATATGTAGCACATATCATGCACCCTTGTACCAGGTTTTCAATACAGGTGGAGAATCCTGGTGCCACCCAATGTTTCTGCATCACACTCATCACACCCGTTTTAGATTGGTGTGTCGGCCCATGTAGTATCTGGGCAGCTGCTGGGTACAGTGCCCTTGGAAGTCATCGTCGTGTCCCTTTCCCCCATACCCCATTTGCTTCATTCAGGCATGCACCTTCCTTTAACCACTTATCAACCTCCTCCTTTTGAGCCTGAGCCTGCATTTGGGATAAGATGTCCTCCGACACAAAGGGGTTTTTAGGGGCACTTAACTGACGTACTGTTGACCCTTGTTGCGGCTTACAGGCTGCTGTTTTTGCCGCTGCATCTGCCATCGCATTTCCTCTGCTTACCTGGTCGGTGCGTCTGGTATGTGCTCTTACCTTTATGACAGCTACTTGTTTAGGTAGTTGTAGCGCATCAATTAACTGCTGGACCGCATCAGCATTCTTAATGGGGTGTCCTGCTGCCGTCAGGAAACCTCTTGACTTCCATATTGGACCAAAATCATGCGATATACCGAATGCGTACCTAGAATCTGTGTAAATGTTAACAATACTACCTTCCGCTAGTTTACAGGCCTCGGTTAGGGCCCTAAGTTCAGCTTCTTGAGCCGACTGGTGTGGGAGCATTGGTTCTGCCTTGATTACTGCATTGAGGGAGACAACTGCATATCCAGTATGGAAGGTACCTGAATCGTCCTGATGACGGGATCCATCTACAAAAAATTCAAAATCTGCATTTTGTAATTCATGTTCAAATCCAGTAGGTAAACCTGCCGTTTCTTGTGCCATCATTTGTACACAGTCATGAGGAACTTCCTCTCTTGGATCTTCCTTAAAAAGCACAGTACCTGACTCCTCCTTTAGATCCGAGAGAGGTAACAAAGTTGCTGGATTCAGGGTAGTACACCTCTGTAAAGAAACATTGGGAGGCATTAACAGTGCACATTGTAACCTGAGATGACGTGCTGCTGAGAGGTGAGCGGGTTGCACTTGATTCAATATAGTGTAGACATCATGAGGTGTTAGAACGGTGAGTGGGTGGTCAAGAACAATGTCTGCGGATTTATGGAGTAATAGTCCAACAGCATGCAGAGCACGTACACAGGATGGTGCACCTCTGGCTACCGCATCCAATCTGCCACGAAAGTAGGCAACAGGTCTCTGATTATCACCGTGTGTTTGAGTTAAAACTCCTGCTGCATGTCCAGCTTGTTCATGAAGGTACAGAGTAAATGGGAGCTCATAATTAGGGGTACCCAAAGCTGGAGCGGCCAAAATACGGTTCTTGAGAGAATAAAAACAGTCTATTGCCTCTGATGTTAGTACAAAAGGTGTTGGGGTAAGACAGTCATAGAGGGGCTGCATTAAAACAGAGATGGCATGAATCCACTGTCTGCAATAGGAAACAAGTCCAAGAAAAGTTCTGAGGGCTGCAACATTAATGGGGACGGTGAATGCCTGTACTGCTTGTTTGCGTGCATTTGTTAAATGACGAGCTCCTGGTGTAATGCAATGTCCCAAAAAGGTGACTGAAGATTTACAAAACTGAAGCTTTTCTTTCGATGCCTTGCAGCCAGCGTGATAGAGAAACAACATAAGCGATATAGTTGCACTATGACATTGTTTCCTGGAGGGGGCACAAATGAGCAGGTCATCGACATATTGCAGAACAACGATATGTGGTTCAGACCATCCCTCCAGTATTTCCTGCAGGCTTGCAGTGTACATTGTGGGTGAATTCTGGGCACCCTGTGGCAACACTGTCCATGTATATTGACTACCCTGGAATGTGAAAGCAAACAGGTACTGGCAGTCAGGATGTAATGGTACACTGAAAAATGCATTTGCCAAATAAACCACTGAAAAGCAAAGAGAATTAGAAGGTATCTGTGACAGAAGAGTATGCGGGTTGGGCACAACTGGTGTTAGAAGTTCTGTGGCTTTGTTAACCAACCGGAGGTCATGGACCATTCTATATGCGGCTGGTTGTCCTGGCATGCTCTTTTTCTTTACTGGGAACAGGGGAGTGTTGCAAGGGGACTGGGTTTTGACTAGGACTCCTCTCTGTAGTAATTTTTGGACCTGCTGGGCTATGGCATTCTCCTGAGCCGAGCTAAGGGGATACTGCTTCTGTTGAGGCAAGATGGCTCCTGGTTTTAATTTCACCATTACTGGTTGAACTCTTAACCTACCAACATCTGTTTTGCCTGAGGCCCAAAAATCATGTGGTACAGCCTGCTCCAATATCGGGGGAAACTCATTTGTCTCTTCTATGCTGGCAATATCTAGTGACATAATTTTGCAAAGGGTACTTGGTTTTAAACCTGGGGTCATGGTGACAGTGCCATCGGGATGATACTCAATATGTGCTTGTAATTGGGACAACACATCATTTCCCAAAAGGTTACATTGGCCTCGGGGCGATACCATGAGCTGGCTATGTACAGTAGCTCCTTGAATTTGCAGGGGAATTCTTTTAGTGACAGGAAGCAGGACAGACGGGGAATTGAAGGGGGTGGCAATGACATGATGTGAAAAATCAGTGTCAGTATATGGCCAATCACCTTGCGTAATTACTGAATTGTCGGCCCCCGTATCTACTTGGAAATCGATTTCATGTCCCCCTGGTAGGTTCACCTGCACTATACAACTGGGAGTTGGGGGTAAGGAGATGAGGGGGTTCATGTGCAAGCTTCCCTCATCCTATGGGGGCGTTGTTTGGTCGGCTGGAGGACCCGTACTCTGAGCATTTGGATACGGGTTGGTCCTACAGTTCTTTCTAAAATGTCCTGGCTTTTTACATCCGTAACATAGTCTCTGTCCTTCTCCTTCAGTCTGTCCTCTGCCTCTGTTGTTTCTGGGGGTCGTCTCTACTATATGTATTCTGGCAGCTCTTTTTGCCTGCGCTATGTCATGCTGTGCCCCCTGAGCTATTCTAGCTAAATCTTCTGCCTTCACTGATCTCCAGTCCGGTCTACTTGCTTTTACCTTCTCTGCAATCTCTTTCTTTAGTCCATTCATGAAAGCACTTGCTAATACCCTCTCACTAGTCTTATTCCCGGGGTTGAACCCCATTTCTGACCAGGTTTTCTTTAGTGCATAGAAATAATCCTTAGGATCTTCCTCCTTTCCCTGCACTCTATCTTCTAGTGTAACTTGCTTTTCTGCTTGCCTGTCTTGACATGCTTTTACCAACGCTGCTGCGAATAGGACTCCAGCTGCTGCATCATTAGATTCTGCATCTACGGGTCCGGTCCTATTGGCATACTGTTTTTTTGTCTCATCTATCAACCTATCATAGCGGGCTTCATCTGCCAATTTTCCCTTAATTACCCCCTGCAGATCTATTCTAGTGGCATGATACGTATCCTGTATGGTGGTGATCATTCTAGCAAAACCCATAGGGGACTGGGACGGATCTGGCAGCTGGGAGATCAGTGCCAACTGCTCTGAAGGACTCCATGGTCTATACATTAACATTGTACGAGCTTCCTGACCTGGAACCACTGCATCCCCCCCTGCTGCTGCTGCTGCTGGTGCTCCTGGCACAACTACCGTCCTCATTGGGAATAGACTAGCTGGGTGGGGTCTCGGTCCTCCACATGCCACACAGATGTCTACTGTCAAGGGGTTCTGTTGTCCACATCTGGGGCAAACCCAACATTTAGGTTCCTGGGAATTCTGGTACTGGGGTGGGGGTGACGTCGGGAGCGGACAGGGAGGAAAATCTGTCATTCCAGTTTTTGTCAGTCTGTAACGTCCGTCTCCTAATTCTTCAATCTTTCCTTCAAAATAAGCGCATGCATTCATCCATACATCTACTGTCTTCAACAGACCCTTATCTTTCAACCATCCATGATAGGAGTTAAAGAAGGATTTCCATTTCTCTCCATTCATCTCTCCATTCTCATTCATTCCCGCTTTACACAATATTTTGTCAATTCCAATCAGTGCCTGTTTCCCTTCTCTGCGTACCACTAAGTCTTTGGCTATAATGCCTTCCTTGGCATTTTGGTTCCCCATTTTTTTCGGTTCTCCTCACCTAGAAGAGACTCCTCAGTCACTTAGACAATGGGCCACAAAGGTTTCTGAACCATTCCACTACTAGCCTCTCTAGGACTTATACGCCAACCAGAAAAACAGACCAAAAACATCAATCCCGGGACACATCCACAACACAATCATCGGATCCATACTTTCATTAAATTCTCCAAAGGATAGAAGGCAGGACTGTCAATTTATCTGAGGGATTCTACTGGTTCAAAGGGACCTGAGCCAGACAACAATCTGTTGAATTACCTGGGGAGCCGACCGCTCGGGGGTGAGGGAGTCTCTTCTATGCAGTGATATAATTAGGTAGAATATAACAGTTATTCTTACCTCAGCGCTGTATATATCACCAACAGAGAGCTTCACTCGTCCCACGTCTCGGACCGGTCGAGCACCCTTGGGTAGATTAACTCAAGGTCCCTGTTCGAGGCGCCAGCTGTCGTCACTGAATTTTGGGTCTTCTATCCTTTGGATTACGAGCTCGGAGAGAATGAAGACACAGGACAGGATGTTTGTGTCTAAACATACTCTAAAAACTTTATTACAAAACACAGGGCTAATATACACCCTAAAGGCAGGAAACGGATTTGCCATATATGGTTCGATTATACAGTTTAGCTGAACAAGTGAAAAAAACTAGTTTCTGTATGCTTTAAAATATTTAATTAGACTTATCTAGTTAGCAAGGTCATTTCATCTTTCTGCAAGAACACATTATTACTACAAGAAGAAACATCTGGCCAGGGAGAATCACGTTATCTTTTTAGCAAGGACACGCTATTGATACAAGAAGGAACATTTCAGCTTGCTGTTTTTTTACCTAAAATAACTGTCAGACTTATATAGCATAGATGGGGCCTTTAAACTTGAGGGACTCCATCTTCTGCTATAACAATCATTAGGCTATATTTAGTAGCTTTACCGAGAATTCTATAATAAAGGCTCAGTGGTCAATGTTCTCGTGTATAAAACATTCACATAACATAAAAATAAGTAACAATGCATAACACTGACGTGGTAAATATAAAGCTTTCTCCTAAAAGGAAAACCCCACGCGGGGAGAGGACCACATCTGAAGACTCGACAATGACACATTATGATGGAATGATCATCTCGGAGCTTCTCCTGCTGAGCCTTCACCTCTTTCCAGGACATCGAGGAAAAAAAGAAAATACCTGACTATTCAAGGAACCATTCCTAAATAATTCTTAGTATTCTGGGATATTTGGCTGCATCCATTCTTTATGGAAATAAGGATCTACAAAAGCCAAACTGTTGTAAAATGCAGCAAATGTTCTATTGTGTGGTATACTGGGATCTATGGGGGCTTCAAACTCTGGGGTGACCATTATAAAGCAGCACAGAGCCCATTGTATAAACTCTACTGGTATATTTAGCTGTATTAGAACCAAAATATCTAACTGAAGGCCCACCATACATATTAGACTAATGTTGACCTATCCCACCGATATTGACAGATTCAGCTGAAACTCAAATGTGTATGGGGGCCCAGACAACTGATTGTTGGGGAAGTTAAAGGGGTATTCCTATCTCCAAGATCCTATCCCAATATGTAGTAGGTGTAATAATAATATTAGCAAATACCTCCAATTAGAAATGTAGTATAGTCCTTCTGATTAGCAATGTTGCTTACCCCATGTGCAAGGCATTGCAGTAGCTTAGGCATCCATGGTTACGACCACACATAGTTACGCTTAGTGGTCGTAACAATGAATACCTAAGCTACTTCAATGCCCTGCACATGGGGTAAGTGACATAGCTAGTCAGAAGAACTATCCTACATTTATAATTGTAGGTATTTGCTAATATTATTACACCTACTACATATTGGGATAGGATTTTGGAGATGAGAATACCTCTAAAGTGTCCGACATGTCCGATTTTGAACTATTGATCCTTCTGTTTCCCTGGAGATAGCTTATCACCAAAGATGTAGGACTGCGGTTCTCTTATAGAGAACACAGAGACACTCGGCTGAAGTACTCTTGTGTATGGGACAACGCTTTACTGTTGGAATTGCTGTGGCATATGAGAGGAGACTGACTATGAGCATCACTATCACGGTGAAAATATTTAGGATTTTTAAAGTCCTAATTTTAGGAGGTCCAAGTCCTAAAAAAATATTATTAACCAGGAACAATGTATTATTTAGAAAAAGACTCATCCATCGCCTGATTGGATTGTTTATAGTCATCTCATCTGCCCATGTAAACAGGACGTGCTGCCGACAATAAGCAACCATCTTGGTACACTTTGTATCGGCCCTTTTGAAAAGGCTTTATATGAGCACCGGTGGACTTGTTAGTGGGGCTGTGGCCTGACGCTGATGATTGGCCACACTATCTATCAGTATTCGGTCAGTATTTTTTCTCAGGAGTGGGAGCCAAAACCAGGTGAGGAACAATCAGAGAAACGGTCTAATAGAAACAAGTCACCAATTCTGCATTTATCACCCACTCCTGGTTTTGGCTCCCACTCCTGAGAAAAAATACTGACTGATTACTGATAGTGGGGCCGTGGCCTCAGGCCACAAGTCCACAGTGCATGACCGTGCTCATTCATGTGTATTTGTACATGTGAGATCTGAAATGAACGTGAACGACTGTGACCTGTTTGGTGAGATAAAGGTTACTGACGCACTTGATCTAAACTTAGTCCCGCAGTCCGGCTTCACCCATTTTTTTCCTACAGATCATATTACCTGAACTTATCATGTGTCTTCCCAGGCTGTAAACAGAGAGGAGGCAGTACATTGTAAAGACGAGGCCTACAGCGTCCAAAGCCCAAACCCGAGAAGCCAACAACTAATCTGTCATGTGTACAAATACATTCCACCCCTCTGTTATCCTGATCAGACAAGGAGCTCACATGGCTCATTACAGGACGGGACGGAAATTCTCTTAAAGTGATCTACACCTCCGACATTAAATGTGACGATACGTTTCTAATGTCTAGACGGAGTGAGCCGTCTTTCTTTTTGACGAAGAAGAAGCCTGCTCCCGCCGGGGAGGTAGATTTCCGGATAAATCCCCGGGCCAGATTCTCCTCAATATATTCAGACATGGACCGGGTCTCAGCAGCGGACAAAGGGTAAAAACGCCCACGGGGAGGAGTAGCGCCAGGTATCAGGTCGATTGGGCAATCGTATGGTCTATGAGGGGGTAATGTCTCTGCTTCTCTTTTATTAAAGACATCCGCATAAGACCAATAGGGAACCTGTAGGCCGGGTAGATTGGCTGGGGTAGGAGAAGGACAGGCAGGAAGAACGGGAACTAAACAAGTCTTATGGCAGTCCTCTCCCCAGCGAAGGACTTCTCCGGTCTGCCAATCAAGCATGGGTGCATGTTTCTGGAGCCAAGGTAGGCCTAGCAAGAGGGCGTGAGAGAGTCCAGGCAGAACATGGAAGAAGATGCTCTCAGAGTGCAGCATTCCCACCTGCAGAGTTATGGATTCGGTGATGAGTTGAATGGGATGCGGTAAGAGACCCCCATCCACGGAGGCGACAGATAAGGGTACAGCCAGGGGTTTGGTGGGAATGTGGTATTTCTCTACCAGGGATAGAGAAATGAGATTTCCGGCAGCTCCAGAGTCAAGTTGAGCTAGTTCACAGAAACTGTTCTCCCCACAGATGATAGAGACCGACAGCATCAGAGATGGAGAGGGTTTACTCTTGTCTAGGACGACCTCTCTGAGCGATCCTAGACACAGGTGTTTCCCGACCTCTCCGGGCAGGAACGGATCCGGTGCTCCTTACTGCCACAGTAGAAGCAGCTCCCCTCGGCACGGCGTAATTCTTGACGGGTTTTGACCATCTTGGTCTGGTCGACCTGCATAGGCTCGGGTGAGTGCGCCTGAGGAGGAACGGAGGAAGTGACGGGTTTCTGAAAGGTAGGGGCAAGGCGTGGAAACCTCCTCTCACGGGTGACCTCTTTGGTGCGCTCCTGGAACCGGATGTCAATCCGGGTGGCGAGTGTTATTAAGTCGTCGAGAGTGGTAGGAATGTCCCGACCGGCGAGTTCATCTTTAATACGGCCGGACAGACTCTCCCAGAAGACGGACACCAGGGCGTCGTTATCCCAGGCAAGCTCCGAAGCAAGGGTACGGAACCGTATGGCATATTGGCCCACGGTGAGACTTCCTTGACGGAGGCATAGCAGAGATGAGGCGGATGAGGTCTTCCGTCCTGGTTCGTCGAAGACTTTCCGGAAAGCCGTGAGAAAGGCTGGCAGGTTGGACACCAGGGAATCTCCTCTCTCCCATAGAGGATTTAGCCAAGCCAGCGCCTCCCCCGTGAGATGGGACATGATGAAGGCTACTTTGGCTCAGTCGGTGGAAAACTGATGTGCCAAAAGTTCGAAGTGCAGAGTGCACTGGTTAGTGAAGCCCCGTGCCTGACCGGGATCTCCGCCAAAACGAGGCGGGGCGGAGAGACGGGGACCGGGAAGGGATGCTATGGTATTGCTGTGCAGCGGCGGCGCCGGGGTAGTAAGTGTGCGAGTGGAAGCAGCTCCCGATGAGACAGTCAGTGTGTCCAGGCGAGAGTTAACACGTCCACACGTCGTCCAACAGCCCAACATGGATGATGAGAAGCTGCAGGACGTCACATAATCCGCGATATTCAGGCAGAGAACACAAACCGCAATGTGCTGCCACCGACATCTTCATCAGCTCAAGAGGAGGCGACTGTGTAAGAACATCACCGTTTTGTTTTCCCCCCTGAATATCGTGGATTATTAGATGACTGATGTTCTGCTACTTTTTCTTTTTGAAGTTGTCTACACACATAATGGCTGCAGAGGACTGAGAGAAAGTCCATAGGGAACAAAAGAGAAGTCGGGAACAGAAGGGGAGACGAGGGCTGAGCCACTTACACAGACAGAAAGCTGAGGAGGACATGTTATTACTCCAGGATCTGCTCCATTCATTCCTTATGTGGCATCCAAGTGCTGAGCTCGGCTTTTTCCAGAGCCCCATAGAGAATGAATGGAGCTGCAGTTGTTCCCTGACTTTCCGTTCCTTCCCGATCAGACGATGGTTCGCAGTGGTCAGACCCCACGATCAGTAAGTGATCACTGAGCCTGTGGATAAGTGATAACTAAAGTTGACAAATCCCCAGGCCCGGATGGGATACACCCGCGAGTACTGCAGGAATTAAGTAATGTCATAGATAGACCATTATTTTTAATCTTTAAAGATTCCATAATAACAGGGTCTGTACCACAGGACTGGCGTATAGCAAATGTGGTGCCAATATTCAAAAAGGGGACAGAAACCGAACTTGGAAATTATAGGCCGGTAAGCTTAACCTCTACTGTGGGAAAAATCCTGGAGGGTTTCCTAAGAGATTCTATAATAGAGTATCTGAAGAAGAATAGCCTCATGACCCAATATCAACATGGGTTTACAAGGGACCGTTCCTGTCAGACTAATCTGATCAATTTTTATGAGGAGGCAAGTTCTGGACTGGACCAAGGAAATGCAGTGGATGTTGTGTATATGGACTTTTCAAAAGCTTTTGATACGGTTCCACACAAAAGGTTGATACATAAAATGAGAACAATGGGGATAGGGGAAAATATATGTATGTGGGTTAAGAATTGGTTCAGTGATAGGAAACAAAGGGTGGTTATTAATGGAAAACACTCAGACTAGGTCTCATTTAACAGTGGGGTACCACAGGGGTCAGTATTGGGCCCCCTTCTTTTTAACATATTTATTAATGACCTTGTAGGGGGCATACAGAGTACTATTTCAATATTTGCAGATGACACTAAACTCTGCAGGGTAATCAATACAGAGGAGGACAATTTTATATTACAGGAGGATCTATGTAAACTAGAAGCTTGGGCTGATAAATGGCAAATGAGCTTTAATGGGGATAAATGTAAGGTAATGCACTTGGGCAGAGGAAATAAAATGTATAATTATATGCTTAATTGTAAAACACTGGATAAATCTGTCACTGAAAAAGACCTGGGTGTATTGGTGGACGACAAGCTCATGTTTAGTGGCCAGTGTCAGGCAGCTGCTGCAAAGGCAAATAAAATAATGGGATGCGTTAAAAGAGGCATAGATGCTCATGAGGAGAAGATAATTTTACCTCTATACAAGTCATTAGTGCGACCACACTTAGAATACTGTGTACAGTTCTGGTCTCCGGTGTATAAGAAAGACATAGCTGAACTAGAGCGGGTGCAGAGCGACCAAGGTTATTAGAGGACTGAGGGGTCTGCAATACCAAGACAGGTTATTACACTTGGGGTTATTTACTGTGGAAAAACGAAGGCTTAGGGGTGATCTTATTACTATGTACAAGTATATGAGGGGACAGTACAAAGACCTTTCTACTGATCTTTTTACTCTGAGGCCAGAGACGGGGACAAGGGGGCATCTTCTACGTCTGGAGGAAAGAAGGTTTAATCATAATCACAGACAGGGATTCTTTACTGTAAGAGCAGTGAGACTATGGAGCTCTCTGCCTCATGATGTTGTAATGAGTGATTCACTAATAAAATTTAAGAAGGGCATGGATTCCTTTCTTGAAAAGTATAATATTACAGGTTGCAAAAACTAGATTCCATGATAGGGCGTTGATCCAGGGAACTAGTCTGATTGTCGTATGGAGTCGGGAAGGAATTTTTTTCCCCAATGTGGAGCTTAGTGTTTGCCACAGGGTTTTTTTTTGCCTTCCTCTGGATCAACATGTTAGGCTATGGGTTGAACTAGATGGACTTAGTCTTCCTTCAACCTTAAAAACTATGTTACTATGTATGTAACTTGTTATCTTCAGACATCCCCTCTAAGCAATGGCGCACGCCAGCAGTGAAGGCGGGAGGAGGCGCTGGGTACAGGGAAGACTTTACCTCTGGGGGCCACATATAGGGCATGTGAGGGGTGGACACTTCCCGTATTCACCATTACTGAGCCCCCGCTCTGTACCGCTCTTATCTGAGTGCAGGAGACACAGCAGTCACTAATCAGCCACTCTCCGGCACTTGCAGCTGTCCGAGCTCTGCTGTGCCTGTTAGGGGTGAAGTTCGGGTCCTAGGAGGCAGTGACTATGCAGCCTGCAAAGCAGATGACAGCCCGGGTACCACGTCTCCGGATAAATCTCCACCTTGTGAGCTGCTTCTTGTGCAGCAGCCCCATGCAAGTCGCTCCGCTCTCCTCAGCCAGCTCCTGCTGAAGACTGAGCTCCTCTGCCCAATCTAGGAGCCCAATAGCCCTGATCACACCAGTGGTAGCCCAGTGCTGCTGGGGGGGGCAGGGCTAGATCCGATTTACAGATAGCAAACTAATCAGCCCTAGATATTTCTAATAGCTGCAGAGCAGGCGACATAACTCTGACCGGTGTCCTCATAGACCTCTCCTCAGCCGGGACTAATAAGAGCAGTAAGATGGCCGTCATGGGGTCCATTGTTAGATCTCGGCTGCCATAGAAACTCATCGGCACCATGATCGCGCCTCCCTCTCCGGTCTTAAGTGCCTAAATGCTGTGAAAGCCACTGACTGTGTCATATAAGGGGTTAAGCTGCCAGGATCAGGGTTGGCTCCACTGCTGGCGCCTGAGGCAGGAGCGGGACTGTGTTATACCGCCACACGACTGCCGCAGATCTTGTAAGAGTCCTGACTGCACCTGCCTGATGATAATGTGTCCTATAACGCGGGTCCTGGTACCAGACTGCCCTTTACATATTAATCACTAGCAGGGAACCAGTTACTTACAGGTTCTAGTTCCTGATGTGTTTCCAGGACCTGTAGTTATCAACATTTTACCCTTAAGGCCCAGTTATAATATTACTGCAACACTCTCACTACATATGAGCATCCTGTACCTGTATACCTGCCCTGTGTGCGGCGCAAAAGTATATAACAAAATGTGTGTACACAAATACCTATCTCCTGAATGGTATTACTGCTAGATCTCCTGTACATAGAAATATGAGGTTCTTAGTGCACACTTTGAGCAAATTGTGCGAGCCCATCTGCCACCGTCAAGGCGACCTCTTCAGATGGGTCCCTACACTAACACTACACTAACTTACTAACTGGGACCACCATTTTTAATGTTTATTATTACTGTACTAATGCAATCAATTGTACCTGTTATAATTCATTTTTTAATTAGTTTTATAATTTTTTATTACTCTTGTGTTTATGATAATGGTATTACTAAAATCCCTATACTTAGTGTTGATCCAGAAGAAGGCAAAAACCCCAGGACACCTTCAGCCAATTTGTGTCACAGGGGAAAAATTCCTTCTTGACCCCGAGAAAAGGCGATCAGTCCTAGGACCCTGGATCAAATCTAATAATGTTATTACTAGTTATTAATAATTCTTATTAATATTACACAACTAATTGTACTGCTACTGCAGTTATTAGTATTTTAATTTAGGTTTTTGTACTTTTTATAGATTATATATTATTTATGTCCTGCTATCTTATTACTTTGCTATTCTAACTTCTATAACTACTTAAAATAATCAAAACAACACTATAATTATTTTTATATTCTTACTATTATTAACATCCTGCTATCTTATTACAGTATTATTCTACTTTCCTATCACTACTAATACTACCCTATACCTAGAGTGTTGATCCAGAAGAAGGCAAAAACCCCAGGACACCTTCAGCCAATTTGTGTCACTGAGGAAAAATTCCTTCTTGACCCCGAGAAAAGGCGATCAGTCCTAGGACCCTGGATCAAACCTAATAATGTTATTATTAGTTGTATAATTAATATATTACTTATTGTACTACTGGAGTTATTTTAATTTATGTTTTTATTTTTATAAATATAGCTATTTAATATTCTTCTTATTATTAATAACCTGCTATATTTTTACATTATTATTATTCTTTCCTATCACTACTAATACTACCCTATAACTACAGTATTGATCCAGAAGAAGGCAAAAACCCCTGGACACCTTCAGCCAATTTGTGTCACAGGGGAAAAATTCCTTCTTGACCCCGAGAAAAGGCGATCAGTCCTAGGACCCTGGATCAAACCTAATAATGTTATTATTAGTTGTATAATTAATATATTACTTATTGTACTACTGAAGTTATTTTAATTTATGTTTTTATTTTTATAAATATAGCTATTTAATATTCTTCTTATTATTAATAACCTGCTATATTTTTACATTATTATTATTCTTTCCTATCACTACTAATACTACCCTATAACTACAGTATTGATCCAGAAGAAGGCAAAAACCCCAGGACACCTTCAGCCAATTTGTGTCACAGGGGAAAAATTCCTTCTTGACCCCGAGAAAAGGCGATCAGTCCTTGGACCCTGGATCACACTGCTATTCTACCTACTACTATTACTACTGTTATTTTATTACTATTTTATTTATTTCTTACTATTATCACTAGTATTATTACTCTTATTACACTAATACTGATACACTACCACTATATTACACTATCCTGCTGTTATTTGGTGGTCTGATACTTACCAGCCGGTATTGCCGTATGTGATGTTATCGGCAGAGAGGTTCCAGCAGGATGGTCCACATGATGTTCCTCTTTCCTCTCAAATACCGGTTGATGTACTGGCGGAAGTTGGTCTGGTTCTCCTTCTTCCTTCTTGTTGTTGGGATCGGTTGTCTTCTTTTCTGGCCTTTGGCCGTCACTTCCCCCCTAGGGATCTTGATGTGGAGTTTCATCTTCTTTGCTTTCTCTTCTTTCTCTTCTTTCTCTTCTTCCTCTTCTTCCTCTTCATCCAGGTAGGCGCACAGTTCTTTTAGTGTCTTCTGTCTTAAATCCATGATGTCCAGCTTTATCTTCTTTGCTGCTTTCTCCTCTTCTTCCTTCTCTTCTTCCTCGTCTTCCTCTTCATCCAGGTACTTGCGCCGTTCTTTTAGTTCCTTGCGCCTTTCTTCCCTCTTCCTTTTCTCCCTGGCTTTATACTCTTCGATGCATCTTCTTTGGGCAATGGGGTTGGTCGGCATAAGGCGCTGGAAGAGAAGAGATGAAGTTAGGAGGCTACAAGGAAGATCCGAATACACAGCTACCTTATAGAAGAGGCCGTAGCGTTGCCCTGAGTCGTCTCACTGACCTCCTTCTTGTAGAGGGGAGAAGGGAGAAACTTCACACAATATGCCAGTCTCCTCAGCTGTTCCTCAGGACTGATGTAATCTGCAGAAAACACAACCAGATATTAGGAGCAATCCTCACCGTACAAAGAGGACGTATGTATGTTAAGACTGTCAGAAGGAGCTCACTGATGGATTCTCAGTTAACTAGTTCTGCAGCCAGCAATAGACAGTACAGCACAGAGGGTACAGGAGGCAAACTGTGCACAATTTTCAATAAAACTCAGAAAAATATTTACCACCAAGTATATGCATTAAAGGAAAGAAAATGTCCCCACAGATGAGTCTGTTTAATGAAAACCCCAGAGACCCATGTAACAAGAGTATAGAGAACGGTGAGTGAGTGATGGATACTACCGGGTCCAACGCTGGCAGAATACTCCATCCCCATGGTGTCCGCTGATATCTTCTCTTGTAGAAATGTCTCCAAAATCTATAAAACCTCAGGAGGCGTCAGCAGAGGGTTTGGTGATTGGCTGATATTTCTTTGGTCTTAGAAACATTGGCTATAAATAATTCGGGGGCTCTGCTGGGGAAAGGGCAAATTGGGAAATGTGTAGGATATTTACTGTTCTGTATCTGAGCTTCATTAAAGGGGAATTATCAGATGGAACAAGTCATCCCCTTATCCCTGGGCTCGGTGACGACTGATAGATCAGTGGGGTCCGACCGCGGGAAACTCCAGCAATCACCAAAAAAGGGCAGTGACCCCCATTAGAAGTGATCGCTGGATCCTTCCAGATGGGAGATGTGATGAGTGTGGCGCCCCCCGCTGGTGTCTCAGCGTATCATGTGTTGGGGAATAATGACTTCTCCTCTGGTAAATGGGCTGATTCCTGTCAGTTGTGGTCGCTGAGTGCATGTGATGGGATGTGGCTCCGTCCATTAGATTATATCACGTCTTATACCTAGAATCTCTCGCTGATCGCAGGTGTCTGTCTTCACACTCAGATGAGATGGAACAAACTGACCACATAGGAGGTTTTTTTTTTTTTCAAATTCAAACCGAGCAATCCTATTGGCTGAGTATGACTGTCGTTACCATGGTGACAGAATGTTAAAGGGACAGAACATTAATAATGTATAATAGTGTATTTTATTACATATTTCACATAATAGTGGCTGATATATGGACCTGTACAGATAATACACTTCTATAACTCCTCATATTTTTCATACAGCAATTTGGTGGTGCTGCAGAGATATTTTGGGCGTAATATAACTTGTGCTGGCAATTGATCATCTATAAAGTAGTCTGGTAATGTATGTAATGGTCTTAAGATTGTGGTTTTATGTTCAATACAAATCTAAATATTAATCAGACGTCACTCCCTGCTATTTGAAGGGTTTTTGTCCCTTTCCCTATGTCAGAGTAGTATCACATATAGTTCGGATACGCTGCAGCCTTCAGAACAATGAGGTCCGTTGTGGCTTTCCCCTGCACATTCGGCCATTATATAAGTGACGGCAGCTGCGTTGTGTCCCTGCACGGCTGATAGCGTCGCTGTGCAGGGATTCAGTATGGTGGAGCTGGGGCTCTTTTCTTTTATGGGTCGATACAAGTCTTGTTCAGACATATAAATATGCCTTGATTACATTGTAGAAAAGAAGGGTGACATTACAGGAGTTCCATACATTCTCAGTGTAAGATCAGTGGGGTCGGACCCCCGGCACCAGGGAGTATACAGAAGGAGCTTGTGAATGTCTTACTTTAGTGGTCTTGTAAGCTCCTCATCCCACACTTTTCCTGTATAGGACATATAGCTTTTCTGTATACATAACTCTTATGTAAAAACAACATCCTCCATGCACATTTCTGTAGGTTGCCTGATGGTTCAGGTGTAGTTACATCATTTTTTTCTACTGCCCGACCTAACAGCGTTAGCTTGCTCTTTTAGCAATCCAATTGTATTGTTTCACATTTGGGGCGATTGTGTCAGCGGCAGGTTTCATTGTGGGGTTATATAATGGGCACTATTTTTATAGGCTTATTTGGATATTAATGCCTTTGTGAATAGATACTTTGCTGCTGCCTTGCTCTTTATTATATTGTGGTGGGCAGTCTGTAGTCATATATTCAGATTTTCTGTGACTAGTTGGGCATATATATGTGAGGATTAACCATATCAGTACCTTGCAATGGTTTTGTTATTCATTGGGGCAATTGTTGCTTTTTAGTTGTTTTTTTTAACATGTCTTGTATGTTTAGTCTTTAATAAAATTCTATATTTTTGCTATTCCTTGGTGATCCCTGTCATTGCATCCTTTCTTTCTCCTTGTTTCTTTGCATCTCTATTATGTAGCTGCAGGGTTAGGGACGGCCGGTTCCTTGCAGGAATAGTTATCAGGACGGGTGCGGTTTCTGCTGTAATAACTCATTCATGTGACCCATCAGTCATCACCCGATCAGCCGGGCAATGCTCAGCACAGGCCGCCGTCATCCCACTTCTCTACATCTATTATATAGATGACGCGCCCCTGGGCCTGTGTCGCGCTGCGTTGCGCACGCGGGAGCTTACCCGGAGCCGGATCGCTTGAGGGTTGTAGTCTCGTGGCGGGGACCCGGTCCGTGCCCAGGGAGTCAAACTGAGCGGCGATGTATCAGCGGTAGATGTGTACGACTACGCCACCCGTTGAATGCAGCTATGGAGCTGCCGCTGCAGGACAGTCCGCTGAGGCCGGTGGATGGATGGTGCAGCGTAGATGGTATAACCCCCAACGGGAGGGGTATGGCCTCAGGGCAGCAGATGTGGATGATGGGGGTAGCAGGAACCACTCAGAGACGGTGCGGTGTAATTCAGGGTCTTTACTGGTAACAACGATAGACCCTCCCGGAGTACTTGCTAGCGAACGGGGCCTGGTCAGTCCTTGAGCAGATGGGATCTCCCCTGGCCAGGCGGAGTTGTAGGCCTCCCAAACTGACTGTACTCTTCTGGCTACCTTGCTAGAAGCGGATATAAGTAGCCCACGTCCCTGAGTGTACCGTGTGGTGCTCACCCGTATGGCCGGTGACTCGGGGCCTTCTAATGGCTTCCGCTCCACGATGGCGGTGCTGGTCCCACGCGTGTGACCGTGCCTTCGGGTTTCTGGGCCTGAGGACCTGAAATCCCCTGCCGGTCGGCTTCTGCTGCTGGGTCAGAGTTAGTCCCCACAGCCTCGGACGCCGGGTCCGGTAAGAAATCTTCTCAGTCAGGGCGAGCTCTGCAGCTGCCAGCCCCTGGCTTGTAGTAGTATTGCTCCCACTGAGCTTCTGCTGTTTCTTCCTATGCTGCTTCTCTGTCTCTACTCTCCTTGACTGACTAACCCTGCTTCAGCCCCGGGTTTACATAGGGGAAGTTCTTCCCCTCCCAAGACTGGGCAGGAGGTGTGGCATGCACAGGATCCCTGACCAAAGGACCTCCCACCTGCTCTCAGACATAACATTACATTACTGTGGAAACCAGACCCCTGGGGTGCCACATTCCCCCCTAGTAAAATTTAGTACTCCGGGACTAAACATATTTTAGAAAAACATAACAAGATATAAACAATAATAATACAATAAGAAAACACATAACGATGGTTACGGCGTGTCCGCAACCGGGTGCAGTTTTGAAGAAAAGCAAGGTGTCCATTTCACCAAAACAGGGAGACGTAACCAGGTAGGGGTCTGTCCTACCCCGAGTCCTTAACAGTCTCTAGTCCATCCTGGGTTATGTTCCAACTATGTACAAGGATTCCCGGTAATCCACCAAGGATTCCTAAAAGTAACTGGAAACACAAAATTATACACAAGCAACAATACACAGGTAAACATAAATAAAACAATTTATACACTTCAAATCCTCCAGCGTGCGGGTAACTGGCCTCTAGTGGCCCTAGTGGACCTACGGAGCTGACTGTCTGGCCCTGAACTACAGGGTGTAGGAGCTGTCAAGGGTAAACTGGGCAGCTGTCTACCGGCTCTTTGTCTCACTAGGGGTACGGCAGGCTCACTATAAGCAGAGGGTTGATCCTCCTGTTCTGCTTGTGTGGAGTCTTCTGCCTCCTGGACCGGCTGTTCTTCCAGCTCTACCTGTTGCTCCGTAGGTGCTTGGGATGCTGGTTGGAGGAAGGTGAGTACGGGTACCACAACTGCACCATTGACTTGAGTCCAAGACCGAGGGAAGTCCCCGAGCACAGTACTAACCATATCTTCCCTTTCCTCTACGGGTCGATGGTCTTCTTGTTCCTCTTCAGGGTTCCTCAGTTGTTCGGGACACTTCTTCAGGTGGTCCCGGGATACAATGGCTGTGGTTTCCCCTCCGTCTTTACTGATGGTACAAACCTTCGGGTTCTCGTGGCTTGAGGGCAGTACGGTGTACGGGTCCTTCTCCCACTGGTCGTCCAACTTGTGGAGCCGTCTCTTCCTCTTCAAGACCTGCTCTCCGGGTACCAGGGGAACAGCGGGAGCATACTGGTTGTAAGTTTTCTCTTGTCTTTCCCTAGCCTGACAGAGACTTCGCTCCACGCTCTCCTGTACTCTCCGGTACTGCTGCTGCCTCTCTGTGTCCCAGTCTGTTTCTGGTGAAGTGTCCTCGGGTGTCAGGACTCCCATTTCCAGGTCAACAGGTAACTTACCAGGTCTTGCCCTCATTAGGTAAGCCGGGGTACAGTTGGTGGAACCTACCGGGATGTGGTTGTATAGGTCCACCAGATCGGGCAACTTCTCAGGCCACAGACTGCGTTCTTCCAGGGGCAACGTTTTTAGAAGATCCATTACCACCTGGTTCATTTTCTCACAAAGTCCATTAGTTTGCGGATGGTAGGGTGTCGTCCTTATCTTCCGGCAGCCATACAGATTGCAGAATTCCTGGAAGACCTCCGCTTCAAAGGCAGGTCCCTGGTCCGTCAGCACTCGGTCCGGGTACCCGTGTGGACGGCAAAAGTGCTGCTGGAAGGCTCTAGCTGCTGTTTGAGCCGTTAAGTCCTTGACGGGGACGACAACCAGAAACCGGGAGTAATGATCCACGATGGTTAACGCGTAGACGTAGCCACTTCTGCTTGGGGTCAGTTTTACATGATCCAAGGCTACCAGTTCCAACGGTTGCCGGGTGACGATGGACTGCAGGGGAGTCTTCTGGCTGGCGCGGTCCTTCCTTCTCAGGTTGCACGGGCCACAGTCTCTGCACCACTTCTCAATGGTTCCCCTCATGCCTACCCAGTGGAATCGCTCGCGCAGCAGGAACTCCAGCTTCTTCCACCCGAAGTGTCCAGCTCCGTCGTGGTATGCCTCCATCACCATGGCTGCGTCTCTTTGTGGCACTACTACTTGCCAGAGTAGTTCATGCGTCCGGGAGTTAACCATTCTGCGGCACAACTTCCCCTTGTAAAGGAACAGTCGACTCTTCTCTGCCCATAGTTGTTTGGCTTCCTCCGGAGCGTCTGGTTCAAGGCAAGCCTCCGGGCGAGTCAGCATCTCCTTCACCAGTCGGACGGCAGGGTCGCTGTCTTGCGTTTCCGCCCAGTTGTAGTGAGGTAAGGGGTTCAACGTAACAGCCTGCTTACTCCTTACCCGGTGGGAATACTGGATAGTCCCATGACGGTGGAACGCAGGGAGTTCAACTTCTTCCAGTCCCTCCGGATCTTCTCCTTCGTCCGGCAGGTTGGGCATCCTGGACAGGGCATCCGCGTTGGTATTGGAGCGTCCGGCCCGGTATTTGATTGTGAACTCGTAGTTGGACAGACGGGCCATCCACCTCTGCTCCAGGGCACCGAGTCTTGCCGTGTCCAGGTGTGTCAACGGGTTGTTATCCGTGTACACGGTGAACCGGGAAGAAGCGAGGTAATGCTTAAAGCGCTCGGTGACTGCCCATACTATGGCCAGGAACTCTAGCTTAAATGAGCTGTAATTCTCGGGGTTCCTTTCGGTGGGTCGCAGTTTTCGGCTGGCGTAGGCGATTACTCGTTCCTTCCCCTGCTGGATCTGGGACAGTACGGCTCCTAGCCCGATGTTACTGGCGTCGGTGTAGAGGATAAAGGGCTGGCTATAATCCGGGTACGCCAGGATTTCGTCCCCCGTGAGGGCCATCTTCAGCTGGCGGAAGGACTCTTCTTCCAGCTCCTCCCATTTGAAGGGCGGCTTCTGGTTCTTGGCCTTCCGGGACTGGCCTATCAGGAGGTCCTGCATAGGTGCTGCCTTTTTGGTGAAACCAGGAATAAACCTTCGGTAGTAGCCTACCAACCCGAGGAACTGCCGCACTTCTTTTACGCTGGAGGGGCTTGGCCATTCCTTAATTGCGGTGATCTTATCAGGGTCGGGAGCCACTCCGTCAGCGCTCACCACGTGTCCCAGGTACTGCACCTTTGGTTTCAGGAGGTGACACTTGGAGGGTTTCACCTTTAGGCCGTAACTCACCAGAGCCTCGAACACTTCCGCCAGGTGTTTCAGGTGGTCCTCATACGTCTTGGAATATACGATGACATCGTCCAGGTACAACAGGACCGTCTCGAAGTTTCTGTGGCCCAGACAACACTCCATTAGTCGTTGGAAGGTTCCTGGTGCGTTGCAGAGTCCGAACGGCATGCAGGTGAACTCGCTAAGTCCCATCGGGGTGGTGAATGCGGTCTTCTCCCGGTCCGCCTCTGCTACAGGAACCTGCCAGTACCCGCTAGTGAGATCCAAGGTAGAGAAGAAGTTAGCAGATCTTAAAGCAGCCAATGACTCCTCTATCCTTGGCAAGGGGTACGCATCCTTGTGTGTGATACGGTTGATTTTCCGGTAATCTACACACATCCTCATGGTGTTGTCTTTTTTTCTGACTAAGACTAGTGGAGCTGCCCAGGGGCTACAGCTATCCCTGATCACCCCAGCCTCCTTCATGTCTCTAAGCATCCCCTTGGCGTGTTGGTAGTGGGCAGGGGGTACGGGTCGATACCTCTCTTTTATAGGAGGATGGTCTCCCGTGGGGATGTGGTGTTCTACCCCCTTGACTCGCCCGAAGTCTAACGGGTGTTTACTGAACACTCTCTCGTACTCTTGAACCACCCGATAGACTCCTTGTTTCTGGTGTGCGGGAGTGGAGTCAGTACCCAGATGTAGTTGCTGACACCAGTCCTCCATGTTTTTCTTAGAGCCGTTACCTTCCTCCGGGTGAGATGGAGGCAAGGGTTCCACAGATTGTATAGAATTTTGGTTAATGGTATATAATTTGGCTAGCGTGGCATACCGGGGCAGGTACACTTCCCTCTCCCCGATATTTATTATGCGAACGGGCACCCTCCCATGGCGTACATCAACCACCCCCCGTGCTGTCAAAATGGTGGGCCTACTGTCCGAGTAAACTGGTTCTACCATTGCCTGGTAATCTCTACCTCTCAGACCAATAGCTGCCCGGCACCAAATCATCATTTCAGTTTTTGGGGGCATGGCAATAGGAAAAGGGTCACACATTCTTACGCTACCAATCTCACCGCCGGAGAGTTCCACCTGTTGCCGTCGCATCAGTGCCCGGATCTCTTTCTGGAGCACCCGCTGCTCGCCGGAGCTGGCGTTCTTGGCAACCTGCTGTAAAAGGAAAATCACCTCTGCAAGACAATTTTCAATTACATTAGTTCCTAGAGTTATTTTTGGGTGACTCTCATGTTTGTCAATATCTACAATGATCAGTCCCTGTGCTGCCAGTTCGACTCTACCGATTTTGATGGTCACCTCTTTAAATCCGATCTATGGCACGGGCTGGCCATTGCTGGCGATGATACTCAAGTCGTCGTCAGGGTAGCGGGTAATATCCGAGTCATTCCAGTACTGCTTAAAGAGCACGTACGGGATGGTGGTGACCTGTGACCCGGTGTCCAGTAGGGCACTCATGGGAATGCCATCCAGTACCACAGGCAAGACTGGACGTCCTCCCACATATCTGTCGCGCCAGTTCGATGGGCCTGGTGATCTTTTTCCTGGGGGTTGGCCCTCTACCCCAGGTTGTGCCCGTTTAAAGAACAGTACCTTGCCATATGTCCGGGTTGATTGCAGCGGCGGCAGATGGGTCGTCCGTCCTCGCTGTATCGGTCACTGGGTCTTCCTCTGGCCGGTGGGGTCCTCCTTGGTCGACGCCACGGGATGTCCTCCGGTCCGGATGCCAGCTGGATCTTCCCTGGGGTGGAAGCCTGTAAAGACTGCACAGTTCGGGTTAGCGCAGCAACGCTCTTAGCTAGCTCTTGGACCTGATGGTGTAGGTCTGGAGCCGGGTCATTGTCCAAAGCCTGCGCATCAGCTCCCACAGGCCCTGCCGACAAGGGCGCCGCCTCCTGGTGGTAAGTGATAGCAGGGCGCTTGTGGGTCACAACGCCACCCGGTGCCGGTTCTCGGAGCACCCGGATGGCTCTGTCCTTGAACTGTGCAAAGCCCAGATGGGGATCCTGTAAGGCCATTGCCCGCAACTGGGTTCGGTGGGTATTACAATACAGTCCCTCTATAAACTGTTCGGTCAACAGCCTGTCCTCGTTTCCCACTCCATCAGGGTTGGTCTGCTTAATGGCCCTCAGGGCCTCTTGTAGGTTTAGTGCATAGTCCCTTATACTCTCATGCGCTCGCTGCTTGCACCCGTAGAATCTAAGCTTAATCTCGGCTGAGGTGCGGGTATCAAAGGTGTCCTTCAGCCGGGTTAGTATCCCTGCGACAGTCTTCCTCCCAGGTGGCCAGGATTTTACTTCCCTTTTGGCTGCCCCGGTTAGTTGGGCCACCAGGATGCTCACTTTTTGCTCTTCTGTGAGGGGGTACACCTGGAAGAGGCTATCCAGCTTTTCTCTAAAGTCATGCAGGGTATGTGACTCCCCTGAGTACTGGGGTAGCCAAGCTGCTCCCGGGATATAGGGCATGGTGAAGGGCATAACTGCAGCAGCGGTAGCGCTGGCGGGGGTTGAGGCAGTGAAGCTCTCCTCCGTATCCGACATCTTCCTCCCCCCTAGTGAACCGTGGCCTACCTTGTGATGATCCTCTTCCGTAGGCCGCGGCTCCGCAGTGGATCGTCAGGGTTGAGGACCTTCCGTCGCGCTCCTGTGACGTCGGCGTCTGCTGGGCTCCTTCCAGGACCTTACGCAACGTCCGGACGTGAGGCGGGGCTTCAGTTCTCGCGCGCTTTCGGAGTCCACGCCCCTCTTCTTCCCGCGCGGCGTCCTCAAGATGGCGTCCAATGGCGGGAAAACTCCACGGATGGCGGGAAGAAGGCAGAAGATGGCGCCGGATGGCGGGAAACTTCACCGATGGCGGGAAGAAGGCTGAAGATGGCGCCGGATGGCGGGAATCTTCACCACAGGTAAGTTTGAAAAGTCTCTTTTTCAGGCACGCAGTACCCGGTGGTTGCGGGCACGAAATCCTGCCGACTACGCCAAAGTTGACGCGCCCCTGGGCCTGTGTCGCGCTGCGTTGCGCACGCGGGAGCTTACCCGGAGCCGGATCGCTTGAGGGTTGTAGTCTCGTGGCGGGGACCCGGTCCGTGCCCAGGGAGTCAAACTGAGCGGCGATGTATCAGCGGTAGATGTGTACGACTACGCCACCCGTTGAATGCAGCTATGGAGCTGCCGCTCCAGGACAGTCCGCTGAGGCCGGTGGATGGATGGTGCAGCGTAGATGGTATAACCCCCAACGGGAGGGGTATGGCCTCAGGGCAGCAGATGTGGATGATGGGGGTAGCAGGAACCACTCAGAGACGGTGCGGTGTAATTCAGGGTCTTTACTGGTAACAACGATAGACCCTCCCGGAGTACTTGCTAGCGAACGGGGCCTGGTCAGTCCTTGAGCAGATGGGATCTCCCCTGGCCAGGCGGAGTTGTAGGCCTCCCAAACTGACTGTACTCTTCTGGCTACCTTGATAGAAGCGGATATAAGTAGCCCACGTCCCTGAGTGTACCGTGTGGTGCTCACCCGTATGGCCGGTGACTCGGGGCCTTCTAATGGCTTCCGCTCCACGATGGCGGTGCTGGTCCCACGCGTGTGACCGTGCCTTCGGGTTTCTGGGCCTGAGGACCTGAAATCCCCTGCCGGTCGGCTTCTGCTGCTGGGTCAGAGTTAGTCCCCACAGCCTCGGACGCCGGGTCCGGTAAGAAATCTTCTCAGTCAGGGCGAGCTCTGCAGCTGCCAGCCCCTGGCTTGTAGTAGTATTGCTCCCACTGAGCTTCTGCTGTTTCTTCCTATGCTGCTTCTCTTTCTCTACTCTCCTTGACTGACTAACCCTGCTTCAGCCCCGGGTTTACATAGGGGAAGTTCTTCCCCTCCCAAGACTGGGCAGGAGGTGTGGCATGCACAGGATCCCTGACCAAAGGACCTCCCACCTGCTCTCAGACATAACATTACATTACTGTGGAAACCAGACCCCTGGGGTGCCACATTGACACTCCACAACTGCTCCTTCTCTTCAGAATTCAGAAAGATTTATTTTTTTATTTTTTTATTTCCGCAGCCATGCAGTGACGCTAGGTAGGTGCAGAGCTAAAGGGAAACCCACCTCAGAAGAAAATTCTAGGGTCCTGATCACTAGAGATGAGAGCTTAAAGGGAATCTGTCACTAGGTTTTTGCCATATATTCCGAGAGCAGCATGATGTAGAGACAGAGACCCTGATTCCAGCGATGTGTCACTTTCTGGGCTGCTTGCTGGTGTTTTGATAAAATCTTTGTTTTATCAGTAGGAGGTTGTGACTAGAAGACTAGTAAACCTGCAACCAGGTATCCCTCATTTTTCAGGAGTGGTCCAAATTAAATAAAAAAGCGGTCTATAGGGCGCTAAAAGAATGAACACTAGAAGTGAAAAAAATTTTAGGACTAAAAAATAAATTTAATGAGCCCTTTCCACAAAGCGTTTCGATAGTGAACTATCTTCCTCAGGTGGTACATGGCGCGCTTTTTCTCCCTTTCTCTTTTCTCATTTTTCACAAGGTCTGTATAGCAGCCTTCTGCCTATGCACAGTGTACACAGAAAGCTGCCAATCAGTGGTGCAGCCGGTTATATGGAGCTCAGCATTCAGAGCACTGCTAGATCTGCAGTAGATAAAACTAAAATTTATCAAAACTGCAGCGAAATAAGGGACACATTTCTGGAATCTGGTTTCTGCCCTTACATCATGCAGATGGGATAGCAAAACCTGGTGGCAGATTCCATTTTAGAGCCATCGGATATTACCTTGTGACCTCTCAAAGGGGAACTTGATGTCTAGGATGGTTATTATTTCCAAACCATTACAAAATGTCATGTGTCTCTTGATGCGGGATAACTTGTATGTAATGTGTTGTATGTTAGGTCTATGAACAGTACAAGTCCTTCAGTATAGGGTTACCTGAGAAGCGTACCCAGCATGAAGCAGGACTTGTATTATGTTTTGTCAGGGATGATTAATGTCTGAGTGCTTTATGCTGCGTTCTGCAGTCATCTCTCTGCCATCCTCCGTACACCCATCGCCGTCCTGTTCTCACACTTCTTTATTTGGCTTTTTTCTTGTGGTCGTAATATGGAGCATGTTGTATCCATAAAGCGGTCAGATTTGCCGGACCTCATGCTGTTCTGCCGAATCAGACCTAGATCATTATTGGGGGCTGGGGCACCTCCAATTCAAGATGGTAGACAAATCATGTCTTGTGAGACTGCACGCTCCAGCACCCACAATACTGGAGCATCGGTTAGGTTTACACATATCCACCTGTTGTGTTTTCTTTTGGGACACAGCAGTTTGTAGAATTGTCATCATTAATGTTTTCTTTTTTTTATCTTTCCAGTATTACTGAAATTCAGAAAGATGTGGAGTACAGACTGCCAATCACCTTTAAGAACTTCACCATCAGCATCAATATGTAAGTGACACGGGGTGCTATTGTCTTAGTTGAGAGATTACGTTGCATTTCTTGGGGTTATTAAATGTGAACCTAATGGGAATTAAAGGGATTGTCCTCTACTTTGATATTGATAACATCAGCATTGGGTATCAATATCAAATCGATGGGGTTTTGACAGCCCCCCAGAGAGGGAGCCGCATGCTCCTATTCACTTGTGAAGATGGCCCCCACTCATAGGCGGATTATAATGAGGGCAATCCGGGCGACCGCCCAGGGCCCCGAGCCTGCAGAGGGCCCGCGGCTCCGGGGCGGGGTGTCTAATGCCGGATTGCCCTCATTATATGTGCGGGCCGCCGCGGCACATACCGGTAGCAGTGGCGGGAGGGGGGGCCCGGGAGGAGGGGCCCCGTACCGCTCCCCCAGCAGCAGCCGCCGCTACTTCTTCATCGGCCGGGCCAGCACTGCAGCAGTTAACTTCCCTGTGCTGGCCCGGCCGCGTCACTGCTAGGAGACACGGCCCTGTGCGCGGCCGTGTTTCCTAGCTGTGACGTCACGCAGTGCGCGCCCGACCTGCACTGCTACTTACCACGGGAGAGGAGCAGGAGCCGGGAGGAATGGAGCCGAGCCGGGGGATGGTGAGTGAGTGTGTGTGTGTGTGTGTGTGTGTGTGTATGTATGTATGTATGTGTGTGTGTATGTGTGTGTGTGTGTGTGTATGTGTGTGTGTGTGTATGTGTGTGTATGTGTGTGTGTGTGGGCAGATGTCATTGTGTGATGTCTGTTTGTGTGTGTATGTCTGTGTGTGTGTGTGTAGGCAGATGTCATTGTGTGATGTCTGTTTGTGTGATGTCTGTGTGTGTGTGTGGGCAGATGTCATTGTGTGATGTCTGTTTGTGTGTGTGGGGGGGTAGATGTCATTGTGTGATGTCTGTTTGTGTGTGTGTGTGTGGGCAGATGTCATTGTGTGATGTCTGTTTGTGTGATGTCTTTGTGTGTGTGTGTGGGCAGATGTCATTGTGTGATGTCTGTTTGTGTGTGTGTGTGTGTGTGTGTGTGTGTGTGGGCAGATGTCATTGTGTGATGTCTGTTTGTGTGTGTGTAGGCAGATGTCATTGTGTGATGTCTGTTTGTATATGTGGGGGCAGATGTCATTGTGTGATGTGTGTGTGTGTGTGTGTGTGGGGGGGCAGATGTCATTGTGTGATGTCTGTTTGTGTGTGTGTGTGGGCAGATGTCATTGTGTGATGTCTGTTTGTGTGTGTGTGTGTGTGTGTGTGTGGGCAGATGTCATTGTGTGATGTCTGTTTGTGTGTGTGTGTGGGCAGATGTCATTGTGTGATGTCTGTTTGTGTGTGTGTGTGGGCAGATGTCATTGTGTGATGTCTGTTTGTGTGTGTGGGGGGGGGCAGATGTCATTGTGTGATGTCTGTTTGTGTGTGTGTGTGGGCAGATGTCATTGTGTGATGTCTGTTTGTGTGTGTGGGGGGGGGCAGATGTCATTGTGTGATGTCTGTGTGTGTGTGGGGGCAGATGTCATTGTGTGATGTCTGTTTGTGTGATGTGTGTGTGTGTGGGCAGATGTCATTGTGTGATGTCTGTTTGTATGTGTGTGTGTGGGGGGTAGATGTCATTGTGTGATGTCTGTTTGTGTGTGTGTGTGGGCAGATGTCATTGTGTGATGTCTGTTTGTGTGTGTGTATGTTTGTGTGTGTGTGTGTGTGTATGGGCAGATGTCATTGTATGATGTCTGTTTGTATGTGTGTGTGTGTGTGTGTGTGGGCAGATGTCATTGTGTGATGTCTGTTTGTGTGTGTGCAGATGTCATTGTGTGATGTCTGTTTGTGTGTGTGTGTTTGTGTGTGGGCAGATGTCATTGTGTGATGTCTGTTTGTGTGTGTGTGTGGGCAGATGTCATTGTGTGATGTTTGTGTGTGTGTGTGGGCAGATGTCATTGTGTGATGTGTGTGTGTGTGTGTGTGTGTGGGCAGATGTCATTGTGTGATGTCTGTTTGTATGTGTGTGTGTGTGTGTGTGGGCAGATGTCATTGTGTGATGTCTGTTTGTGTGTGTGTGGGCAGATGTCATTGTGTGATGTCTGTTTGTATGTGTGTGTGTGTGTGTGGGCAGATGTCATTGTGTGATGTCTGTTTGTGTGTGTGTGTGGGCAGATGTCATTGTGTGATGTCTGTTTGTGTGTGTGTGTGGGCAGATGTCATTGTGTGATGTCTGTTTGTGTGTGTGTGTGGGGGGGGGCAGATGTCATTGTGTGATGTCTGTGTGTGTGTGGGGGCAGATGTCATTGTGTGATGTCTGTTTGTGTGATGTGTGTGTGTGTGGGCAGATGTCATTGTGTGATGTCTGTTTGTGTGTGTGTATGTCTGTGTGTGTGTGTGTGTGTGTGTGTGTGTGTGTGTGGGCAGATGTCATTGTATGATGTCTGTTTGTATGTGTGTGTGTGTGTGTGTGTGGGCAGATGTCATTGTGTGATGTCTGTATGTGTGTGTGTGTGTGTGTGGGCAGATGTCATTGTGTGATGTCTGTTTGTGTGTGTGTGTGTGGGCAGATGTCATTGTGTGATGTCTGTTTGTGTGTGTAGGCAGATGTCATTGTGTGATGTCTGTTTGTGTGTGTGTGTGTGTGTGTAGGCAGATGTCATTGTGTGATGTCTGTTTGTGTGTGTGTGGGCAGATGTCATTGTGTGATGTCTGTTTGTATGTGTGTGTGGGCAGATATCATTGTGTCATGTCTGTTTATATGTATTTTTGTGTTTCAAATGTGTTTATGCGTGTATGTATATGTCTGTATATGTTTGTGTGTGTGACTGCGTGCGGCCTACTGCTGAGTATAGTTGGCGCCGTGCGGCCTCCTGCTGTATCTCGGGGGGCGCCGTGCGGCCCCCCGCTGTGTACAGATGGCTACATGCGGCCCCCCGCTGTGTATAGATGGCTACGTGCGGCCCCCCGCTATGTATAGATGGCGCCGTGCGGCCCCCCGCCGTGTATTGATGGCGCAGTGCGGCCCCCTGCTGTGTAGAGATGGCGCCGTGCGGCTCCCCGCTGTGTATAGATGGCGTCGAGCGGCCTCCCGCTGAGTATAGATGGCGCTGTGCGGCCACCTGCTGTCTCTGGGGGGGGCGCCGTGCGGCCTCCCGCTGTGTATAGATGGCTACTTGCGGCCTCCCGCTGAGTATAGATGGCGCTGTGCGGCCTCCTGCTGTCTCTGGGGGGGGCGCCGCGAGGCCTCCCGCTGTGTATAGATGGCTACGTGCGGCCTCCCGCTGAGTATAGATGGCGCTGTGCGGCCTCCTGCAGTCTCTGGGGGGGGGGCGCCGTGCGCCCCCCGCTGTGTATAGATGGCTACATGCGGTCTCCCGCTGAGTATAGATGTCGCCGTGCGGCCTCCTGCTGTGTATAGATGGCTACGTGCGGTCTCCCGCTGAGTATAGATGGAGCTGTGCGGCCTCCTGCTGTCTCTGGGGGGAGCGCCGTGCGGCATCTATACTCAGCAAGAGGCCGCACGTAGCCATCTATACACGTATACTCAGCAGGAGGCCGCACGTAGCCATCTATACGGCGCCATCTATACACAGCGGGAGGCCGCACGGCGCCATCTATACACAGCGGGAGGCCGCACGGAGCCATCTATACACAGCGGGAGGCCGCACGGCGCCATCTATACACAGCGGGAGTCTCAGTGCTTTGCAAGAGCAGTCAATAAATTCTGCTTGACTAATTCTGAGCACCATAAAGTCTGGTTCGCTTCTAACCTGCTGTCTTCATTTTCAGCTTGCTGAATTCTAACTCATTTACTGTCATTCGAGACGATGCCTTTGCTGGTCTCTTTCACCTTGAATACCTGTAAGTGATCCACTTAATGTCATATTTTTGATTCTGCTCTTCTTCACCTTTTGGCATGTGCAATTGTATGAGCAAGTATTCATTTGAATTTATGACCTACTTAAACCTTCGAGGACCTTACATTTTATTCAATCAAATTTTTTTCCAGTTTAAAACTATGGGACATATATGTGTCTTGGTCCTCAAAGGGTTTTTAAAGGGGCTGCAAACATAAATATGAAAAAAATAATTCAATTAGTGCTTTTTGTGTTCATTTAATTTTTATTTGAAGTCCATTTTTTTTTATTTACATTGGAATTAAGCCCTACTCCATGGAATGAAGCCCTACCTACATGACATCTGAGAGCTACATGGATCCCGCTTGTGAGGTTCCTGTCCGTCACTACTATTCAGTTTTAGGGTCCACTCACAAAGCCATATATTCTCTCATGCAAGAGAATAGGGCCAATTATGCTAATGACACTGGGCTCAAACTCTGTCAGAGCTTCAACTGAGTGTGATCCGATTCTCTCGCAGCACAGATATGGAGAAGATGGAGAACTTAATTTCTCCATCTTCTCCATAGTCTCTGTGAGTGTTCATCGGACTGCACTTGGATGACATCCGAGTGCAGTCTAATGTTTTACGTGCACCCATAGACTTGTATGGGTGCACATGGTCCGAATATCGAATGAGATTATTTTCTCATGCCAATAATCGCACTGTCCCATAGTATAACATAGGGCCGAGTCCTATCCGATAAAACATCACATAGCATTCGGCCGTGTTATACGACAGTGTGAGCGAGCCCTTAGAGTCAAGGAATATTTACATGCAGATGATGATATTACTCTCCAAGTGTATATTTTTTTAGGCGAGTTCATAGTAAATGCTTTGCATTTTTGACATGTGATCAACTAAAGAACAAGAAAGATTTAGGACCTCGCCTATAGAGAAAGGGAAAATAGTTTGGAGGACTTGCATGTCCTTTTTTATTTATTATGAGAAAATCATAAAAGATCCCGTTTTTTAACCATGCTGTGACTTTCTGCTGAGGGAGAGGGAGAGAGCTGCCCTATTCAGAGTCTGTAATAAGACCTGCTGACAAAAGTGTTGAAGATACAGTCTAATGTGAATTAACAATGAAAAAAAGTTAATTTCACAAATGGCTTGTATTTTTTTTAATACAAACTTTTTTGTCTTTACAGCTCCTTTAAAGGGAATCTGTCATCAGGTTTTTGCCACCTAATCTGAGAGCAGCATAATGTAGGGTTAGAGGCACTGATTCCAGTAATGTGTCACTTACTGGGCTGCTTAGTGTTGTTTTGATAAAATCATTGATTTGTCAGAAGGTAATTATTACTAGATGACTAGTAAGTTCTGTAGGACCCCACCCCCATCACTGATCAGTAGATTTCTGTGTACACTGAGCATGGGCAGAAAGCTGCCAATCAGTGGTGTGGGCGGGGCTATACAGAGCGCAGCATTCAGAGAGCTGCTAGATCTGCAGCAGATAAAACGGTGATTTTCTCAAAATGACAACAAGCAGCTGAAAAAGTGACACATCGCTGGAATCAGGGTATCTGCCCAAATATTGTGCTGCTCTCAGATGAGGCAGCACAATTAATATTATGCCAAATTAATTTCCCGTGAACTATCACATGATCTATCACAGGGGATCATGTGACATGTCACGTGATAAATCAGGTGTGGGGGGGGGGCGCGCCTTCTAAACTGCCCGGGGCCCTTACTACTCTTAATCCACCCCTGCCCCCACTGATTCCATATTAATGACCTATCCAATGGGTAAGTGATCAATATCAAGGTAGTGGGCAACCCCTTAAAGAAAGCAGACCATATTAGGTACTTCTAGAATATCTTTGTCCCATGCTGTTGATAGACCCCACCGCGTGTAATCGGTACCCTACAATGACTTGTCATCCATAGTCATGTCTTGTAGCACTGGAGCCATTAAATGATGTTGCTTGGCGGCTCATGACGTCACTATAGATGATGTGTATTAATGCAAGTTCTTTAATTGCTACTAATAAGAAATCACTTTAAATCAATATGGAGGCTTATAGGGTCCTCTCAGCTTCCTTTTACATATGGAAGTAGTCGTAGAACAGTATCGTCGATTGTCCCTCCCCAGAAAAATTATCCTTTTTTTTTTTTGCAGAGCTCCGATGTGCCAGTCAAAAGGAAATGGAGTGTCTGCAGATTGGTGTGGGAGTGCAGAGGGGCGTGTCCGTGCACTTGAAAGGAGCTGTCTAAGTGCAGTGATACGCCCCAGTGCACTTCCAGACGGATTTGCATATGTTTTCCACACTAGATTTGTCATGATGGACTCATCAGATCTCTTATAACACCATTACGATCATATGTCAAGGTGCTGACGTCCCTTTATGCCTTACGCTACGTGCCACCTAAATGGATTTTCCATTGAGATGAGATGAGGCTGTTGGGTATTTTCCCCGGACCTGTCACGTTTCTGTAGGCTGCAGTCATGTATCCCGCGTCTTGCTCTAATACTTTGTTTTTATTGCAGTTTACTTCCGCCACAATTTCCTCAAGACAAACCTCTCATCACAGTCTTTCCACCGATAAGACATCACCTGGTGGACAAGCAAGGCCCCAATGTCACCTGTCCTTTACTACATAATGTAAGGAGACTTGGGAGATTTTGAGCGCTGGACTTAGGAATGTTGTAATTTAACCTTTCAATGACTGAGGTGTTTTTGTTTTTTATAAAGTGGATCTGTGTGGTCTCCTGACACGTCTGTTTTAGTAATCTTATAAACCCTATAAAATCACAAATGTGCAGAATTTGTGTTTCAGACCACTGTGCAGTGCCTTTGAAAGCTATGTTCACACATCGCGTTTTTTTCAGCGTTTTTTTAATGCAAATTTTCAGCTGTGTTTTACAGTACAAGCAAAGTCTATGAGATTTCAGAAATCTCATGCTCACACCCTGGTTTTTGTATGATCAGTATTTTGTGATTTGCATTGTTTTTTGCTGAATAGAGCACGTCACTTCTTTCAGTGTATTTCACCCATTGAAAGTAATGTGTAGTGAAAAAACGCCTAGTGTGAACATAGCCTTACATCTAATTGACAATGGGGTGTTACCTTACTCCTTGTCCATGTCTAATCAGTTTGGACAGTAGGCATAATCACTACGACCAGGGGCCTGGCAGTGGCCAGTTGTCAATGTATCCACACATTTCCAGAAGATTGACACAACGCAGAGGACCTGGGAAGAAGAGATGCCACGGTATTGTTACTTCATAGGGAATACACCTCTTTATTTTGGTAGATGAGGTCTTTGTCAAACACATCTTCAGCAGAGGAGAACGAAATGAAAGGATTAATGTATGTGTTAATGACCCAGTTCTGCGTGTGCTCTACGTAAAATGTGGCTGCAGATGGCTGTGCTGCATCGACACGTGAGGTTTGGGAGCCACCTTACATCTAATGGGTGGGGGTCTTACATTGAGGTCCCCACTTCAGACATTTCTGATATTTCCAGTGAATTTTCCAAGGAAGTTTCAGATAAAAATACCATAAGAAAATGTGGTCAACCTTGTTTTAGTTTTTTTTTTTAATATATAAGATTTTTAGTTATAGTCTTTGTTATGTTCACATAGAAGACCGGTGGGTTTTTTCTTTTTTAGGAACAAAGTATATACAGTGGGGAAAGTAAGTATTGGATACACTGACGATTTTGCAAGTTTTCCCACCTACAAAGAATGGAGAGGGCTGTAATTTTTATCGTAGGTACACTTCACCTGTGAGAGACAGAATCTAAAAATAAAAAGCAGAAAATAACATTTTATAATTTTTACATACTTATTTCATGCAATTATGCAAATTAATTATTTGATACAATAGAAAAACAGATCTTAATATTTGGTACGGAAACCTTTGTTTGCAATTACAGAGGTCAGACGTTTCCTGTAGTTCTTGACCAAGTTTGCAGACACTGCAGCAGGAATTTTGGACCACTCCTCCATACAGATCTTCTCCAGATCTTTCAAGTTTCGGGACTGTTGCTGGGTGCAGTTGTCCTGTCCCCTTTGCAGAAAAGCACCCCCAAAGTATAAGGTTTCCCCAGCATGCTTCTCAGTTGGGACGGTGTTCTTGGGGTTGTACTCATCCTTCTTCTTTCTCCAAACACGTCAAGTGGAGTTGATACCAAAAAGTCCTATTTTGGTCTCATCTGACCACATGACCCTCTCCCATGCCTCCTCTGGATCACCCAGATGGTCAATGGCGAACTTCAAACGGGCCTGGACATGTGCTGGCGTGAGCAGGGGACCTTGCGTGCCCTGCAGGAGTTTAATCCATGACGGCATAGTGTGTTACTAATGGTAATGTTTGAGACTGTAGTCTCGGCTCTCTTCAGGTCATTGACCAGGTCCTCCTGTGTAGTTCTGGGCTGATTCCTGACCTTTCTCAGAATCATCCTTATCCCACGGGTCGAGATCTTGCATGGAGCCCCAGACCGAGGAAGATTGACAGTCATCTTGTGTTTCTTCCGTTTTCTAATAATTGTGCCAACAGTTGTTGCTTTCTCACCAAGCTGCTTGCATATTGTCCTGTAGCCAATCCCAGCCTGGAGCAGGTCTACAATTTTGTCCCTGGTGTCCTTAGATAGCTCTTTGGTCTTAACCATGGTGGATAGGTTGGAGTGTGATTGATTGAGTGTGTGGACAGGTGTCTTTTATACAGGTAACGAGTTCAAACAGGTACAATAAATACAGGTGAGGAGTGCAGAGTAGGAGGGCTTCTGAAAGAAAAACTAACAGGTCTGTGAGAGCGAGATTTCTTGCTGGTTGGTAGGTGATCAAATACTTATTTCATGCAATGAAATGCGATTTAATTATTTAAAAATCATACAATGTGATTTTTTTTTTGGATTTTATTTTTAGATTCTGTCTCTCACAGTTGAAGTGTACCTATGATAAAAATGACAGACCTCTCCATTCTTTGTAGGTGGGAAAGCTTGCAAAATCGGCAGTGTATCAAATACTTATTTTCCCTACTGCGGGCGTGTATGTATATATATATGTGTGTGTGTGTGTGTGTGTGTGTGTGTGTGTGTGTGTGTGTGTGTATGTACAGTACAGACCAAAAGTTTGGACACACCTCATTTAAAGATTTTTTATGTATTTTCATGACTATGAAAATTGTACATTCACACTGAAGGCATCAAAACTATGAATTAACACATGTGGAAATATATACTTAACAAAAAAGTGTGAAACAACTGAAAATATGTCTTATATTCTAGGTTCTTCAAAGTAGCCACCTTTTGCTTTGATGACTGCTTTGCACACTCTTGGCATTCTCTTGATGCGCTTCAAGTGGTAGTCACCGGAAATGGTCTTCCAACAATCTTGAAGGAGTTCCCGGAGATGCTTAGCACTTGTAGGCCCTTTTGCCTTCACTCGGCGGTCCAGCTCACCCCAAACCATCTCGATTGGGTTCAGGTCTGGTGACTGTGGAGGCCAGGTCATCTGGCGTAGCACCCCATCACTCGCCTTCTTGGTCAAATAGCCCTTACACAGCCTGGAGGTGTGTTTGGGGTCATTGTTCTTTTGAAAAATAAATGATGGTCCAACTAAACGCAAACCGGATGGAATAGCATGCCGCTGCCAGATGCTGTGGTAGCCATGCTGGTTCAGTATGCCTTCAATTTTGAATAAATCTCCAACAGTGTCACCAGCAAAGCACCCCCACACCATCACTCCTCCTCCTCCATGCTTCACTGTGTGAACCAGGCATGTAGAGTCCATCCGTTCACCTTTTATGCATCGCACAAAGACACGGTGGTTGGAACCAAAGATCTCAAATTTGGACTCATCAGACCAAAGCACAGATTTCCACTGGTCTAATGTCCATTCCTTGTGTTCTTTAGCCCAAACAAGTCTCTTCTGCTTGTTGCCTGTCCTTAGCAGTGGTTTCCTAGCAGCTATTTTACCATGAAGGCCTGCTGCACAAAGTCTCCTCTTAACAGTTGTTGAAGAGATGTTTCTGCTGCTAGAACTCTGTGTGGCATTGACCTGGTCTCTAATCTGAGCTGCTGTTAACCTGCGATTTCTGAGGCTGGTGACTCGGATAAACTTATCCTCAGAAGCAGAGGTGACTCTTGGTCTTCCTTTCCTGGGGCAGTCCTCATGTGAGACAGTTTCTTTGTAGCGCTTGATGGTTTTTGCAACTGCACTTGGGGACGCTTTCAAAGTTTTCACAATTTTTCGGACTGACTGACCTTCATTTCTTAAAGTAATGATGGCCACTCGTTTTTCTTTACTTAGAATTTGTATGATGGCAAGAAAAAAGCATCTAACAGTCTATTCAGTAGGACTATCAGCTGTGTATCCACCAGACTTCTGCACAACACAAGTGATGGTCCCAACCCCATTTATAAGGCAAGAAATCCCACTTATTAAACCTGACTGGGCACACCTGTGAAGTGAAAACCATTTCCGGTGACTACCTCTTGAAGCTCATCAAGAGAATGCCAAGAGTGTGCAAAGCAGCCATCAAAGCAAAAGGTGGCTACTTTGAAGAACCTAGAATATAAGACATATTTTCAGTTGTTTCACACGTTTTTGTTAAGTATATAATTCCACATGTGTTAATTCATAGTTTTGATGCCTTCAGTGTGAATGTACAATTTTCTTAGTCATGAAAATACAGATAAATCTTTAAATGAGAAGGTGTGTCCACCTTTTGGTCTGTACTGTATATATACACTGCTCAAAAAAATAAAGGGAACACTTAAACAACAGAATATAACTCCAAGTGCATCAAACTGTCCACTTAGGAAATGACACTGATTGACAATCAATTTCACATGCTGTTGTGCAAATGGAATAGACAATAGATGGAAATTATTGGCAATTATCAAGACACCCTCAAAGGATTGATTCTGCAGGTGGGGACCACAGACCACATCTCAGTACCAATGCTTTCTGGCAGATGTTTTGGTCACTTTTGAATGTTGGTTATGCTTTCACACTCGTGGTAGCATGAGACGGACTCTACAACCCACAGAAGTTGCTCAGGTAGTGCAGCTCATCCAGGATGGCACATCAGTGCGAGCTGTGGCAAGAAGGTTTGCTGTGTCTGTCAGCGTAGTGTCCAGAGGCTGGAGGTGCTACCAGGAGACAGGCCAGTACACCAGGAGACAAGGAGGGGGCCGTAGGAGGGCAACAACCCAGCAGCAGTACCGCTACCTCCGCCTTTGTGCAAGGAGGAACAGGGGGAGCACTGACAGAGCCCTGCAAAATGACCTCCAGCAGGCCACAAATGTTCATGTGTCTGCACAAACGGTTAGAAACCGACTCCATGAGGGTGGTATGAAGGCCCGACGTCCACAGATGGGGGTTGTGATCACATCCCAACATTGTGCAGGACGCTTGGCATTTGCCACAGAACACCAGGATTGGCAAAGTCGCCACTGGCGCCCTGTGCTCTTCACAGATGAAAGCAGGTTCACACTGAGCACATGTGACAGACATGACAGAGTCTGGAGACGCCGCGGAGAGCGATCTGCTGCCTGCAACATCCTTCAGCATGACCGGTTTGGCAGTGGGTCAGTAATGGTGTGGAGTGGCATTTCTTTGGAGGGCCGCACAGCCCTCCATGTGCTCGCCAGACGTAGCCTGACTGCCATTAGGTACCGAGATGAGATCCTCAGACCCCTTGTGAGACCATATGCTGGTGCGGTTGGCCCTGGGTTCCTCCTAATGCAGGACAATGCCAGACCTCATGTGGCTGGAGTGTGTCAGCAGTTCCTGCAAGATGAAGGCATTGAGCTATGGACTGTCCCACCCGTTCCCCAGACCTGAATCCGATTGAGCACATCTGGGACATCATGTCTCGCTCCATCCACCAACGTCACGTTGCACCATAGACTTTCCAGAAGTTGGCGGATGATTTAGTCCAGGTCTGGGAGGAGATCCCACAGGAGACCACCTCATCAGGAGCATGCCCAGGCGTTGTAGGGAGGTCATACAGGCACGTGGAGGCCGCACACAATACTGAACCTCATTTTGACTTGTTTTAAGGACATTACATCAAAGTTGGATCAGCCTGTAGTGTGTTTTTCCACTTTAATTTTGGGGGTGGCTCCAAATCCAGGCCTCCATTAGTTAATAAATTTGATTTCCATTGATGATTTTTATGTGATTTTGTTGTCAGCACTTTCAGCTTTGTACAGAACAAAGTATTCAATGAGAATATTTCATTCATTCAGATCTAGGATGTGTTATTTGAGTGTTCCCTTTATTTTTTTGAGCAGTGTATGTATATGTGTGTGTATATATATAATTTTTTTTAATTTTTTTCAATACATATTTCACTTTGGAGCTGACATAAGTCATGGACATGGGCTCTGTATCATGATATGTCTCCAATTTAGCAAATCTAGATCATGAAAGTAACTCTGTGACCTGCCATGTTGTCACCCTGAGTAATATGCTATAGGTATCATTACTGAGTCATATAGTGATGAAGTGATTGACAGTTGCTCCTGCTTTCTATCGAGCGTCTCTCCTGCTCTCTCTCTCGAGCGTCTCTCCTGCTCTCTCTCTCGAGCGTCTCTCCTGCTCTCTCTCGAGCGTCTCTCCTGCTCTCTCTCTCGAGCTTCTCTCCTGCTCTCTCTCTCGAGCTTCTCTCCTGCTCTTTCTCTCAAGCGTCTCTCTCTCTCTTGCATCTCTCCTGCTCTCTCTCTCTCGAGCGTCTCTCCTGCTCTCTCTCTCGAGCGTCTCTCCTGCTCTCTCTCGAGCGTCTCTCCTCCTCTCTCTCGAGCGTCTCTCCTGCTCTCTCTCTCGAGCTTCTCTCCTGCTCAATCTCTCGAGCGTCTCTCTCTCTCTCGAGCGTCTCTCCTGCTCTCTCTTGAGCGTCTCTCCTGCTCTCTCTCTCTCGAGCGTCTCTCTCTCTCTAGTGTCTCTCCTGCTCTCTCTCTCTCGAGCATCTCTCCTGCTCTCTCTCTCTCGAGCGTCTCTCCTGCTCTCTCTCTCGAGCGTCTCTCCTGCTCTCTCTCTCTCTCGAGCGTCTCTCCTGCTCTCTCTCTCGAGCGTCTCTCCTGCTCTCTCTCTCTCTCGAGCGCCTCTCCTGCTCTCTCTCTCGAGCGTCTCTCCTGCTCTCTCTCTCGAGCGTCTCTCCTGCTCTCTCTCTCGAACGTTTCTCCTGCTCTCTCTCTCGAGCGTCTCTCCTGCTCTCTCTCTCTCGAGCGTCTCTCCTGCTCTCTCTCTCTCGAGCGTCTCTCCTGCTCTCTCTCTCGAGCGTCTCTCCTGCGCTCTCTCTCTCAAGCGTCTCTCCTGCTCTCTCTCTCTCGAGCATCTCTCCTGCTCTCTCTCTCTCGAGCGTCTCTCCTGCTCTCTCTCTCGAGCGTCTCTCCTGCTCTCTCTCGAGCGTCTCTCCTGCTCTCTCTCTCGAGCGTCTCTCCTGCTCTCTCTCTCTCGAGCGTCTTTCTAGCGTCTCTCCTGCTCTCTCTCTCTCGAGCGTCTCTCCTGCTCTCTCTCGAGCGTCTCTCCTGCTCTCTCTCTCTCGAGCGTCTCTCCTGCTCTCTCTCTCTCGAGCGTCTCTCCTGCTCTCTCTCTCTAGCGTCCCTCCTGCTCTCTCTCGAGCGTCTCTCCTGCTCTCTCTCTCGAGCGTCTCTCCTGCTCTCTCTCTCGAGCGTCTCTCCTGATCTTGAGCGTCTCTCCTGCTCTCTCTCTCTCTCTCGAGCGTCTCTCCTGCTCTCTCTCTCTCGAGCGTCTTTCTAGCGTCTCTCCTGCTCTCTCTCTCGAGCGTCTCTCCTGCTCTCTCTCTCTCGAGCGTCTCTCCTGCTCTCTCTCTCTCGAGCGTCTCTCCTGCTCTCTCTCTCGAGCGTCTCTCCTGCTCTCTCTCTTGAGCGTCTCTCCTGCTCTCTCTCTCTCGAGCGTCTTTCTAGCGTCTCTCCTGCTCTCTCTCTCGAGCGTCTCTCCTGCTCTCTCTCTCTCGAGCGTCTCTCCTGCTCTCTCTCTCGAGCGTCTCTCCTGCTCTCTCTCTTGAGCGTCTCTCCTGCTCTCTCTCTCTCGAGCGTCTCTCCTGATCTCGAGCATCTCTCCTGCTCTCTCTCTCGAGCGTCTTTCTAGCGTCTCTCCTGCTCTCTCTCTCTCGAGCGTCTTTCTAACGTCTCTCCTGCTCTCTCCAGCCCTTGTCTGCTTGATCGCTGATACTGCCATACTTTGTGGTCTGTATACACTGTGTTCCAAATTATTATGCAAATATTATTTTCTCAGATTTTCCCAAATTACCTATATGAATTGCAGTCATTGTAATTTTCCAGTCAAATAACTATTAGAGTACAATTGAAAGGTTTTTGTACAAACTGCCTATGATAACAGTATATTTAAAAAAATAAAACACTCAAACTGCACTCAAAATGCATGTTCCAAATTATTATGCACAGCAGAGTTTTCAACCTTTTAATTTTAATAAAGAACAAAAAAATGGTCTTTTTTGAAATTATAAGCATTAGCAGGTTATTACACACTGAAATCAAACAGTTTTCAACTCAAAACTTTATTCTAGGTGATGTTACATTTGCACATAGGACCGCTTGTTCGAAAGGAGCTTCTGAACTCTCTCGTCCATTGAATTTGTCAGGTTTTGGATGGTTTCTGCTTCAGTTGTTTTGCATGAGGACAGAATACCCTCCCAGAGCTGTTGCTTAGATGTGAACTGCCTCCCACCATCATAGACACTCCTTTTGATGATGCTCCAGAGGTTCTCAATGGGGTTGAGGTCAGGGGAGCATGGGGGCCACACCATAAGTTTGTCCCCTTTTATGCCCATAGCAGCCAGAGATGCAGATGTGTTATGTGCAGCATGAGACGGGGCATTATCATGCATGAAAATGATCTTGCTGCGGAATGCACGGTTCTTCTTCTTGAACCATGGAAGCAAGTGCTGTTTGAGAAACTCAACATACATTATGGAGTTCATCTTTACCCCTTCAGGGATCCTAAAAGGGCCGACAATCTCTCTCCCCATGATTCCAGCCCAAAACATTACTCCACCTCCTCCTTGTTGGCGCTGTAGCCGTGTTTGCATGGGGTGTCCATCAACCAGCCATCCTCCACTCCATCCATCTGGACCATCAAGATCATTTCATGCATGATAATGCACCGTCTCATGATGCACATAACACATCTGCATCTCTGGCTGCTATGGGCATAAAAGGGGACAAACTTATGGTGTGGCCCCCATGCTCCCCTGACCTCAACCCCATTCAGAACCTCTGGAGCATCATCAAAAGGAGTGTCTATGATGGCGGGAGGCAGTTCACATCTAAGCAACAGCTCTGGGAGGGTATTCTGTCCTCATGCACAACAATTAAAGCAGAAACCATCCAAAACCTGACAAATTCAATGGACGAGAGAGTTCAGAAGCTCCTTTCGAACAAGGGGTCCTATGTGCAAATGTAACATCACCTAGAATAAAGTTTTGAGTTGAAAACTGTTTGATTTCAGTTTGTAATAACCTGCTAATGCTTAGAATTTCAAAAATGACCATTTTTTTGTTCTTTATTAAAATGAAAAGGTTGAAAACTCTGCTGTGCATAATAATTTGGAACATGCAGTTTGAGTTTTTTATTTTTTTAAAAATATACTGTTATCATAGGCAGTTTGTACAAAAACCGTTCAATTGTACTCTAATAGTTATTGACTGGAAAATTACAATGACTGCAATTCATATAGGTAATTTGGGAAAATCTGAGAAAATATTATTTGCATAATAATTTGGAACACAGTGTATATGTACAATTTTAATATGATCAATAGAAATATGTAAATATATTATATATATACACACACTGCTCAAAAAATAAAGGGAACACTTAAACATCACAACTCCAAGTCAATAACACTTCTGTGAAATCTACCTGTCCAGTTATGAAGCAACACGGATTGTGAATCAATTTCTCCTGCTGTTGTGCAAATGGAGCAGACAACTGGTAGAAATGATAGGCAATTAGCCAGATACCCCCTATAAAGGAGTGGTTCTGCAGGTGGTGACCACAGACCATTTCTCTGTTCTCATTCTTTTTGGCTGATGTTTTGGTCACTTTTTCATTTTGCCATTGCTCTCACCCCTAGAGGTACATTAGCATTAGGCAGTGTCTACAGTACAACCCATAGAAGTTGCTCAGGTAGTGCCGTTCATCCAGGATGGCACATCAGTGCGAGCTGTGGCAAGAAGTGTAGCTGTGTCTGTCAGCACAGTGTCCAGAGCATGGAGCAGATACCAGGAGATGTGCAGGGAGCCATAGGAGGGCAACAACCCAGCAACAGGACCGTTACCTCCTCCTTTGTGCAAGGAGGAACAGGAGGAGCACTGCCAGAGCCCTGCAAAATGACCTCCAGCTGGCCACAAATGTGCATGTGTCTGCACAAACGGTTAGAAACCGACTCCATGAGGGTGGTATGAGGGCCCGATGTCCACAGATGGGGGTTGTGCTCACAGCGCAACACCGAGCAGGACGCTTGACATTTGCCACAGAACACCAGGATTGGCAAAGTCGCCACTGGTGCCCTCTGCTCTTCACAGATGAAAGCTCAGTATTGTGTGTGGCCTCCACGTGCCTGTATGACCTCCCTACAACGCCTGGGCATGCTCCTGATGAGGTTGCGGATGGTCTCCTGTGGGATCTCCTCCCAGACCTAGACTAAAGCATCAGCCAACTCCTGAACAGTCAGTGGTGCAACGCGACGTTGGTGGATGTGACTCGCCCCCTGGGCCGTGGGGTACTCGGATCCGGGCAGTAGGGGAACGATGGGAGTAGTAGTGGCAACCCGGTTTCGTGGCTCAGGGTGGTCAGGCCAGTGGTAGTCCGTTATGTGCTGATGTTTATGTCCGACTACGCCACCCGTGGATTTGCGGTTATTAGGAACCGCCGCTGCATGCCGACCGCTGGGGCTGATGAGGTGTGCAGCTAGGGTAGTGTGACTCCCCACGGGAAGAGTGCGGCCCCAGGGCAGTATAGTGGATGGTGGGAGTGATGGTGGTGAGAGTCCCAGTGCTGATAGTGCTGGAGAAGCAAGGAGCACACAGACAACAGGTTGCAGTCCAGGGTCTTTACTAGAACAGGTAAATTGACCCATAAACAGTCCCGGCTAGGAGGGGGACCTGGATGTCTGAGAGCAACGGGGAAATTGGCCCTGGTCAGGGTGAGGGTGTAGGCCTACCGTGCTTTCTGCGCTCCTTCTGGCTATCTCCTCCTGATAGGGTAACAGCCCACGTTTCCAAGCTTTCCATGTATTCTCGCCTGTATGGCCTGCGACGTGGGTTCCTTTCTGCTCCCAGCCTTGTACGGCTTTACTGGTACCTTCTATTGTGGCAGGGCCTCCAGGCTTCTTAGGCCAAGGAATATACAGTCCCCTGCGGACTGGTTCTCTGCTGGGGGATGTGGAATCCTCTCAGCCTCAGACACCAAAGTCTGGTAAATTAAGTCCTCTTTCTGCCAAGACAGGCTCTCTTCGCCTCTTGTCTCTGGCTTGTGGCTCTCCTCCTGCCACACTTCCTCTTAGGTGCAGTGCAACTGTCTGTCCCTGTTCTGCTCTGGGACAAGTCTCAATGCTGAGACAGGCCATCCAGTTCTCTCTAACCCTGCCCCCAGCACCAGCTTTTATAGGGGCAGCCTGCTCCCCCTACTGGCCTGAGACAGGAGGCATTGCATGCTAATGTTCCCCTGACTAGAGAACCTCCCCCTTGCTCTCAGACACAGCTTTAATACATTTTGTGGCATCCAGGCCAGGGTGACACATTCCCCCCTAGTGAAATTTAGTACTCCGGGACTAAACAATAAACAAAGACAATAAAACATTAATAGACATTAATAGACAGACGACGCACAAATTGAGTTCTTAAGGTCACAGTGTGGCCTGTGACCGGGTGTCCATATCACCAATACAACGGGGAGCCTTAACCAGGTGGGGGTCTGTCCTACCCCAAGTCCTTCACAGTCTTAGTTCATTCCTTGGTTAGGCTCCGAACGCAGTCCATACCAGGTCCCGGTTATAAAAAGTCCATAACCTGTGAGTCCTTACAGTAACTGCAAGAAACTGAAACACGGAATTACCAAACATGCATGTAACTTTGCAAACAATTCAACATTTGGCAACAAGGTTATTTACAATTTTAGTGCGCTCTATATTCTCCAGCGAGCGGGTATCAGCCCCTTTGTGCTCCTGGTTGACCTACGTAGCCCACTGTCTGGTGGTGGACCAACCTGGCTTTCCCCACTAGCGTTAGGGGTACAGCTATCAGCTGGGTGTACAGGTAGGGAAGGCAGCTGTCTGTGGGTCCTTTGGCTTACCGCAGGCATGGCAGGCTCACTGTCAGCAGAGGGTTGACTCTCCTGGGCTGTTGGTACAGGCTCTTCTGCCTCTGGAACCGCTTGCTCCTCTTCACCTTCCGGCTCTGGTGTTGGTTGTTGCTGTGCCGGTTGCAGGAAATGCAGGACGGGTACCACTATGGCATCATTTATGCGAGTCCAGGACTGAGGGAACTCTCCGAGAACGGTGCTGATCATTTCTTCCTTGTCCTCTGCGGGTTCAAGGTCACTCTGATCCTCTTCTGCACTACGGAGTTGCTCGGGGCATCTTTTGAGATGGTCTCTGGAGACGGTACTAGTGGTTTCTCCTCCGTCCTTGGTGATCACGCACACCTTCGGGTTGTCGTGATCAGACTGCAGTACGGTGTAGGGTTCCCTTTCCCACTGGTCGTCCAACTTGTGAAGCCTTCTTTTTCGCTTTAGGACTTGCTCACCAGGTTCTAGGGGACCAGCAGGGGCGTGTTGGTTGAAGAGTTTTTCTTGCCTCTCTCTCACCTGGGCCAGGCTCTTCTCCACAGTCTACTGCACCTTCTTGTACTGCAGTTGCCTTTCCGTATCCCAGTCCGCATCCGGGGAGGTGTCCTCAGGCGTTAGGACTCCCATCTCCAGGTCTATAGGCAGCTTACCCGGTCTGGGTCACATCAGGTAAGCCGGGGTGCAGTTGGTAGCATTCACCGGGATATGATTGTATAAGTCTATCAGGTCCGGCAGTTTTTCTGGCCACAGGCTGCGCTCCTCCAGGGGCAACGTCTTCAGGAGATCAATGACTATATTGTTCATCTTCTCACACATCCCGTTGGTTTGTGGGTGGTAAGGCGTTGTCCGAATCTTCTTACAGCCATAGAGGTTGCCGAACTCCTGGAAGATTTCAGCCTCGAACGCTGGACCCTGGTCTGTCAGGACCTGTTCCGGATACCCGTGTGGACGGCAGAAATATTGCTGGAAGGCTCTGGCCGCTGTTTGGGCTGTCAAGTCTTTTACTGGGACCACCACTAGAAAACGGGAATAGTGGTCCACGATTGTCAGGGCATAAATGTATCCTGACCGGCTGGGAGCCAATTTGACATGGTCCAGAGCTACCAGCTCAAGAGGCTGCGTGGTGACGATGGGCCTCAAGGGTGTCTTCTGGCTGGTGCGGTCCTTCCTCCTTAGGTGACAAGGGCCACAGTCTCTGCACCATTTTTCTACAGCTCCTCTCATGCCGACCCAAAAGAACCTTCCTCTTAGTAGGAACTCCAGTTTCTTCCAACCGAACCGATGTGTCCCGCTCTGTCATGGTAAGCCCCCAGGACCATAGCTGCATCCCGCCTTGGGACCACGACTTGCCAGGTCAGCTCGTGCGTCCGGTGGTTGACAATCCTTCTGCACAACTTGCCTTCGTAGAGGAACAGCTTGCTCTTCTCTTTCCATAGCTGCTTGGCTTCCTCTGGAGCATCCGGATCTATGCGGGCATCTTCCTGGGTCAGCAGATCTTTCACCAGGCGGATGGCAGGGTCACTATCTTGGGTCTCGGCCCAGCTGTGTTGAGGTAGGGGATTTATCATCACGGTTGTTAGATCCTCCTCCTTCACGCGGTGGGAGTATTGAGCAGCTCCATACCGGTGAAACGCGGGGAGTTCTACCTCCTCCAGCTCTTCTGGGTCTTCGTCACCTTCAGATAAGTGAGGCATCCTCGATAGGGCGTCAGCGTTGGCATTGGTTTTGCCGGCCCGGTACTTGATCAGTCATAGTTGGAGAGACGGGCCATCCACCGCTGTTCTAGGGCACCCAGTCTTGCATTGTCCAGGTGTGTCAACGGGTTGTTGTCCGTGTACACGGTGAACTTTGCGGAGGCCAGGTAATGCTTGAAGCGTTCCGTCACGGCCCACACCACCGCCAAGAATTCTAGCTTGAAGGAGCTGTAATTCTCCGGGTTCCTCTTGGTGGGTCTCAGCTTCCGGCTGGCGTACGCGATCACCCTTTCTCTGCCCTGTTGGTTTTGGAACAGTACGGCTCCCAGTCCCACATTACTGGCATCTGTGTGGAGAATGAAAGGCTGGCCATAATCAGGGTAGGCCAGGATCTCGTCCCCTGTGAGGGCCATCTTTAGCTGGCGGAAGGACTCCTCTTCCGGTTTATCCCACTTGAAGGGCGGCTTTTGGCTCCTGGACTTAGACTGTCCGATCAGGAGGTCCTGCATAGGAGCTGCCATCTTAGTGAACCCGGGGATGAACCTTCGGTAGTAGCCTACCAACCCGAGAAACTGTCTCACCTCTTTGATGTTCGAGGGGCTTGGCCAGCTCTTGATTGCCGTGACCTTGTCAGGGTCGGGGGCCACTCCTTCCGCGCTTACCACGTGCCCTAGGTACTGGTCCTTTGGTTTCAGCAGGTGACACTTCGATGGTTTCACCTTCAGGCCATAGCCTGCCAGGGCTTCGAACACCTCGGCCAGGTGCTTTAGGTGGTCCTCGTAGGTCTTCGAATAGACGATCATGTCGTCCAGGTAAAGGAGGACCGTCTCGAAGTTTCGGTGCCCTAGACATCATTCCATCAGCCTCTGGAAGGTCCCTGGTGCGTTGCAGAGCCCGAAGGGCATACAGTTGAACTCACTCAGTCCCATCGGGGTGGTGAAGGCAGTCTTCTCCTTGTCAGCCTCTGCCACAGGAACCTGCCAGTAACCGCTAGTAAGGTCCAAAGTAGAAAAGAAGTTAGCAGATTTTAGTGCGGCTAAAGACTCCTCTATTCTAGGCAGCGGATATGCGTCTTTGTGGGTGATACGGTTGATTTGTCTATAGTCCACGCACATTCTCATGGTGCCGTCTTTCTTTTTGACCAGAACCAAGGGGGCTGCCCAGGGGCTACAGCTGTCTCTAATAACCCCAGCTTCTTTCATCTCTCTTAGCATGCCCTTTGCGTTCTGATAATGTGCAGGGGGTACAGGTCTGTGCCTCTCTTTTATTGGTGGGTGGCTCCCTGTGGGGATGTGGTGTTCTATCCCTTTTACTCTGCCGAAGTCTAGCGGGTGCTTACTAAAGACTCTCTCGTACTCCTGTACCACCCGGTAGACTCCTTGTTTTTGGTGCAGGGGAGTGGAGTCAGCACCCACATGGAGTTTCTGGCACCAGTCCTCCTTTTGTTTCTGGGAGCCATTACCCTCCGCCTGAGGAGATGGAGGCAAGGGTTCCACGGCCCTGATAGCTTTGTGTTCGACAACAAACAGTTTGGCGAGTGTAGCGTACCTGGGTAAGTGTACTTCCCTCTCCCCAATGTTGAGGATGCGGACGGGCACCCTCCCATGACGGACATCAACCACCCCCCGGGCTGTCAAAATGGTGGGCCTGCTGTCTGAGTACACGGGTTCTACCATGGCTTGGTAGTCTCTACCTCTCAACCCGATTGCAGTCCGACACCAGATCATCATTTCACTTTTGGGAGGCATGGAAATGGGGAATGGGTCACTCAGTCTTACGCTACCGATCTCACCACCAGACAGTTCTACCTGCTGCCGTCTCATCAGGGCTTTTATCTCCTTGTTGAGGACTCTCTGTTGGCTGGAACTAGCATTCACCGCCACCTGTTGTAGAATTACAATTACCTCTGAAAGACAATTTTCAATTACGTTAGTACCCACAGTTATTTTAGGGTGACTTTCACGACGGTCAATGTCCACAATAATCACCCCCTGTGCCGGCAGTTCAACTTTACCAATTTTAATGGTCATCTCCTTGAACCCCATCTGCGGCACGGGTAAGCCATTACTGGCGATGATGCTCAAGTTATTGTCTGGATACCGTGTGATATCAGCATCAGTCCAATACTGCTTAAAAAGTACATAAGGGATAGTGGTTACTTGTGACCTATTATCCAGCAAGGCGCTCATGGGGATACCGTCCAGCACCATGGGTAAAACCGGGCGCCCCCCAACGTACTTATTACGCCAATTGTAAGGGCCTGGTGATCTTATGCCTGGGGGTTGGCCCTTTGCCCCAGGTTGGACCCTTTTAAATTACAGTACCTGGAAATGTGTCCGGGCTGGTTGCATCGACGGCAAATGGGCTGTCCATCCTCTGCGTAGCGGTCTGTGGGCCTCCCTCGGAACGACGGGATCCTCCTCTGTCGACGCCACGGGACATCCTCCGGACTTGAAGCCAGCTCGATGGGTCTTGACGGGTCCACTTGCAACGCCTGGACGGTCCTGGTCAACGCCGCGACGCTCCTGGTCAGCTCCTGGACTTGGTGGTGCAGGTCTTTCGACGGGGCTTGGTTCAGGGCCTGTGCATCAGCCCCCACGGGATCCATAGAGGAGGGCGCCGCCTCCTGGTGGTTGGTGAGAGCAGGGCGCCGGGGGTTTATAGCGCCACTGGTTGCAGATTCACGGAGCACCCTTATGGCCCTGTCCTTAAATTGGGCAAAGGTTAGGTCGGGGTTCTGAAAGAACATGAGACGCAGTTGGGCCCTGTGGGCGCTAGACAGCAGACCTTCTATGAATTGTTCTGTTAGCAGCTTATCCGTTTCCTGCACACTGCCAGGGTCAGTTTGTTGAATAGCCCTCAAGGCTTCCTGCAGATTTAGGGCATAGTCTCTGATGCTGTCCTGTGCCCGCTGCTTACATCCATAGAACCTCATTTTAATCTCAGCGGAGGTACGTGTGTCAAAGGTACCCCGCAGCCGGGCCAGAATACCCTTCACAGTCCTTTTATCCTCAGTGGGCCATGATTTTACCTCCCTTTGGGCTGCGCCAGTTAACTGCCCCGTCAATATGCTGACCTTCTGTTCCTCTGTCAGGGGGTAAACGTGGAACAAACTGTATAGCCTTTCCTTGAAGTCAGTTAGGGCATGGGGCTCCCCTGAGTATTTGGGCAGCCAGGCCGCTCCAGGGATGTAGGGCAGGGAAAAGGGCATCACCGCTGCTGCAGCTGCGTTGGTGGTAGTGGGCGCCTCTGTGTCCGACATCTTCCTCCCCCCTAGTTAAGCGTGGCCTACCTTCCGACGATCCTCTTCTGTAGGCCGCGGCTCCGCTGCTGCTGCTCTGGACGAGGACCTTGCGTCGCGTCCTGATGACGTCAGCGTCGCTCTCTCTCCCTTCCAGGACCTTGCGCAGCGTCGGTGCGTGGGGCGGAGCTTCGGATCTCGCGCGGTTTTGAAGTCCACGCCCCTCTTCTTCCCGCGCGGCGTCCTGAAGATGGCGTCCGATGGCGAGAAACAGCTGCGGATGGCGGGAAGACGGCAGAAGACGGCGGGAAACAGTCCAAGATGGCGTCTGATGGCGGGAATCGGCTCCGGATGGCGGGAAACGACTCCGGACGGCGGGAAACTTCGCCACAGGTAAGTTACAAAAGTCTTTTTCAGGCACGCAGTACCCGGTGGTTGCGGGCATGAAATCCTGCCGACTACGCCAAAGCTGACTCGCCCCTTGGGCCGTGGGGCACTCGGATCCGGGCAGTCTGGGAACGATGGGAGTAGTAGTGGCAACCCGGTTCCGTGGCTCAGGGTGGTCAGGCCAGTGGTAGTCCGTTATGTGCTATTGATTATGTCCGACTACGCCACCCGTGGATTGCGGTTATTAGGAACCGCCGCTGCATGCCGACCGCTGGGGCTGATGAGGTGTGCAGCTAGGGTAGTGTGACTCCCCACGGGAAGAGTGCGGCCCCAGGGCAGTATAGTGGATGGTGGGAGTGATGGTGGTGAGAGTCCCAGTGCTGATAGTGCTGGAGAAGCAAGGAGCACACAGACAACAGGTTGCAGTCCAGGGTCTTTACTAGAACAGGTAAATTGACCCATAAACAGTCCCGGCTAGGAGGGGGACCTGGATGTCTGAGAGCAACGGGGAAATTGGCCCTGGTCAGGGTAAGGGTGTAGGCCTACCGTGCTTTCTGCGCTCCTTCTGGCTATCTCCTCCTGATAGGGTAACAGCCCACGTTTCCAAGCTTTCTGTGTATTCTCGCCTGTATGGCCTGCGACGTGGGTTCCTTTCTGCTCCCAGCCTTGTACGGCTTTACTGGTCCCTTCTGTTGTGGCAGGGCCTCCAGGCTTCTTAGGCCAAGGAATATACAGTCCCCTGCGGACTGGTTCTCTGCTGGGGGATGTGGAATCCTCTCAGCCTCAGACACCAAAGTCTGGTAAATTAAGTCCTCTTTCTGCCAAGACAGGCTCTCTTCGCCTCTTGTCTCTGGCTTGTGGCTCTCCTCCTGCCACACTTCCTCTTAGGTGCAGTGCAACTGTCTGTCCCTGTTCTGCTCTGGGACAAGTCTCAATGCTGAGACAGGCCATCCAGTTCTCTCTAACCCTGCCCCCAGCACCAGTTTTTATAGGGGCAGCCTGCTCCCCCTACTGGCCTGAGACAGGAGGCATTGCATGCTAATGTTCCCCTGACTAGAGAACCTCCCCCTTGCTCTCAGACACAGCTTTAATACATTTTGTGGCATCCAGGCCAGGGTGACACAGATGGAGCGAGACATGATGTCCCAGATGTGCTCAATCGGATTCAGGTCTGGGGAACAGGCGGGCCAGTCCATAGCTTCAATGCCTTCACCTTCCAGAAACTGCTGACACACTCCAGCCACATGAGGTCTGGCAATGTCCTGCATACTGCATAAGGGGCATAATGGGGGCATTACACTGTGTGGGGGCATAATACATACTACATAAGGGGCATAATGGGGGCATTAAACTTTTTGGGGCATCATACATACTGCATAAGGGGCATAATGGGGGCAATACACTGTGTGGGGGCATCATACATACTGCATAAGGGGCATAATGGGGGCATTACATTGTGTGGTAGCATCATACATCTTGTATAAGGGGCATAATGGGGGCATTACACTGTGTGGGAGCATCATACATACTGCATGAGGGGCATAATGGTGGCATACACTGTGTGGTGCATCATACATACTGTATAAGGGGCATAATGGGGGCATTACACTGTGTGGGGCATCATATATACTGTATAAGGGGCATAATGGGGCATTACACTGTGTGGGGGCATCATACATACTGCATAAGGGGCATAATGGGGGCATTACACTGTGTGGGGGCATCATACATACTGCATAAGGAGCATAATGGGGGCATTACACTGTGTGGGGGCATCATGTATACTGCATAAGGGGCATAATGGGGGCATTACACTGTGTGGGGGCATCATACATCCTGCATAAGGGGCATAATGGGGGCATTACACTGTGTGGGGGGCATCATACATCCTGCATAAGGGGCATAACACTGTGTGGGGGCATCATACATCCTGCATAAGGGGCATAATGGGGGCATTACACTGTGTGGGGGGCATCATACATACTGCATAAGGGGCATAATGGGGGCATTACACTGTGTGGGGGCATCATACATCCTGCATAAGGGGCATAATGGGGGCATTACACTGTGTGGGGGCATCATACATACTGCATAAGGGGCATAATGGGGGCATTACACTGTGGGGGGCATCATGCATCCTACATAAGGGGCATAATGGGGGCATTACACTGTGTGGGGGCATCATACATACTGCATAAGGGGTATAATGGGGGCATTACACTGTGGGGGGCATCATGCATCCTACATAAGGGGCATAATGGGGGCATTACACTGTGTGGGGGCATCATACATTCTGTATAAGGGGCATAATGGGGGCATTACACTGTGGGGCCAGTAAAGGGGCCCTTTACTATGAGAACAATACGTTTCCTCCCTTCCTGTCTCCATAGTTGGGTCGTATGTATCTATTACAGGAAACAGAACAAAAACCTTATGATTCTTATAAAGGGGCAACACAAGACCCCAAAAGAGTCTCTGTGCTCAAGGGGTTAATGCCCCCTGCGCCCAGTAATGGGGGATCCCCACATACCTCCACCTGCAGAGCCGCCACCACATATATGGCTGCTCTGTGCGCACAGGAGCTGTGATGAGGTCACAGGAGGGGAAGAGTCAGGGGTCACATGATCAGGGGCCTCAGTGGATGTGTGACACCCCAGGGGTCTGGTTGCCACAGTGATAGAGATATTATGTCTGAGAGCAGGTGGGAGGTCCTTTGGTCAGGGATCCTGTGCATGCCACACCTCCTGCCCAGTCTTGGGAGGGGAAGGACTTCCCCTATATAAACCTGGGGCTGAGGCAGGGTAGGGAGTTCTGAGAGGAGAAGACAGGGAGCAGAGCTGCTCTATGGGCTCTGCTCCACAGGCAGGCCCTGTCCAGGGGCCTGAGCCTGGAGTCAAGGAGAGTAGAGACAAGAAACAGTCATATGAAGAAACAGCAGAAGCTCAGTGGGAGCAATACTAATACGAGTCAGGGGCTGGCAGCTGCAGAGCTCGCCCTGACTGAGAAGCTTTCTTACCGGACCCGGCGTCCGAGGCTGTGGGGACTAACTCTTACCCAGCAGCAGAAGCCGACCGGCAGGGGATTTCAGGTCCTCAGGCCCAGAAACCCGAAGGCACGGTCACACGCGTGGGACCAGCACCGCCATCGTGGAGCGGAAGCCATTAGAAGGCCCCGAGTCACCGGCCATACGGGTGAGCACCACACGGTACACTCAGGGACGTGGGCTACTTATATCCGCTTCTAGCAAGGTAGCCAGAAGAGTACAGTCAGTTTGGGAGGCCTACAACTCCGCCTGGCCAGGGGAGATCCCATCTGCTCAAGGACTGACCAGGCCCCGTTCGCTAGCAAGTACTCCGGGAGGGTCTATCGTTGTTACCAGTAAAGACCCTGAATTACACCGCACCGTCTCTGAGTGGTTCCTGCTACCCCCATTTTCCACGTCGGCTGCCCTGAGGCCATACCCCTCCCGTTGGGGGTTATACTATCACGCTGCACAATTCTACACCGGCCTCAGCGGTCTGCCCTGCAGCGGCAGCTCCATAGCTGCAAATCAACGGGTGGCGTAGTCGACACTCAAATAACATCTATCAAGACTGCCACACACTGAGTTGACTCCCTGGGCACGGACCGGGTCCCCGCCACTCGGAGACTACAACCCTCATCTGATCCGGTTCCGGGTAAGCCCCGTGCGCGAGACGCTGCGCGACACAGCAGGCCCAGGGGCGCGTCAGATGCAGGACTCTGCTGTGCTGGTTGTCATGGTGCTGGATGAGCTGAAGTTTATGTGTGGGGTCAGGAGTAGTGTTGAGCGATACCTTCCGATATCGGGAAATATCGTATCAGATTGGATAGGACCGATACCCAAAAGTATCGGATATCGCCGATTCCGATACCGGAAACCAATGCAAGTCAATGGGACACTAATATCGGAAAGCCATCCCAGCGTGAGAGAATTCTCCTGATTGTTTAAAAGCCGGCGGGCGGTAAAAAGCCGCCGGCTTTTAAACAATCACACAGCCCCATACTGCTTCCCCGCAGCCTCCCACCCCGATCCTGCGCTCCCCCCGCCACCTCCCATCCCGATCGTAAGTTAGGACCGGGCGGGGAGCGCAGCACCAAGGAGCAGGGAGCGAAGGACCCGGGCGGGGAAGCCGGCAGTGAAAAGACTACACCGCCGGCTTTCCCGTTCTGTGCTGCGCTCTCCCGCCGGTTATTTCAAATGAACAGCTGAGGTATCAGGTGATGCTGATCAGCTGTTCATTTGAAGTAGCTGCGGTGCCCTCAGAGGGTTCATGTGAGTTCATGCTTCACTGCATGAACTCACATGAACTTTCCCACGGCCGCACAGGTCAGCCTCACCTCCCAGACCATCAGACCCATCATGATTGGTGTGTGCGCAGGTGTCTGTGCGATGTGTGCGGGTGTGTGCGCGATGTCTGCGGGTGTCTGCGTGCAGGCAGACATAGGCTAATGTGACACTACTACTCCCATCGGCCTATGTCTGTCCCCCGTCCACTTGTGCCAGCAGGATCAGCTCGATGGGAGCAGTAGCTATTTTAGCTGCCCCATATGTTATTTTTGCCCCTATACATCTTTTATGTTTTTAGGCCCCCCATATATTTTTTTTGTTTTCGGTCCCCAATAAATTTTAAATACATTTTTCATTAGTGGCCAGTGGTTACCTAAAATAAATTAGTTCATACATTACCTGTCCCCGCCGATCGCCACCTAAAATAAAGTAAAAAATAAAAAACTACACCTATACTCACCTAGACACCTAATTCCCCGAAGCCATCGATCTCCTGTAATAAAATATAAAATAATAAACCACAACCTTATCCTTACCCCTCCGTAGTAGTCCACGAGTGTCCCACGAAGATCTCCAGTTTAGAGCAGCCACATAAAATGTGACCGCTCTAAACCACTGCCGCCGCTAGAATGACGGGGCCGTAAAGCAGCCCCATCATTGCATAAACCGGTGTCTAGGTGAGTATAGGTGTAGTTTTTTATTTTTTACTTTATTTTAGGTGGCGATCAGGTAATGTATGAACTAATTTATTTTAGGTAACCACTGGCCACCAATGAAAAATGTATTTAAAATTTATTGGGGACCAAAAACAAAAAAAATATATGGGGGGCCTAAAAACATAAAAGATGTATAGGGGCAAAAATAACATATGGGGCAGTTTAAATAGCAGGATCAGGCTGATGGGAACTACTGCTCCCATCGAGCTGATCCTGCTGGCACGAGTGGACGGGGGACAGACAAAGGCCGATGTGAGTAGTAGTGTCACATCGGCCTATGTCTGCCTGCACGCAGACACCCGCAGACATCGCGCACACACCCGCACACATCGCACAGACACCCGCGCACACTCCAATCATGATGGGTCTGATGGTCTGGGAGGTGAGGCTGACCTGTGCGGCCGTGGGAAAGTTCATGTGAGTTCATGCAGTGAAGCATGAACTCACATGAACCCTCTGAGGGCACCGCAGCTACTTCAAATGAACAGCTGAACAGCATCACCTGATACCTCAGCTGTTCATTTGAAATAACCGGCGGGAGAGCGCAGCACAAAACGGGAAAGCCGGCGGTGAAGTCTTTTCCCTGCCGGCTTCCCCGCCTGGGTCCTTCGCTCCCTGCTCCTTGGTGCTGCGCTCCCCGCCCGGTCCTAACTTACGATCGGGATGTGAGGTGGCGGGGGGAGCGCAGGATCGGGGTGGGAGGCTGCGGGGAAGCAGTATGGGGCTGTGTGATTGTTTAAAAGCCGGCGGCTTTTTACCGCCTGCCGGCTTTTAAACAATCAGGAGAATTCTCTCACGCTGGGATGGCATTCCGATATTAGCGTCCCATTGACTTGCATTGGTTTCCGGTATCGGAATCGGCGATATCCGATACTTTTTGGGTATCGGTCCGATCCAATCCGATCCGATATTTCCCGATATCGGAAGGTATCGCTCAACATTAAGTAATACATAAGAATAATATGTACTATGTCTGACCACTACAAACACTCATCTGAACTGGTCCAAGTGCTGTCAGGTTTTTTCACGGGCAGCACTTAGACAATACGGTCGTGTGAATATAGGCTTATGATGCATCTGGTAATAAACATGTTAAGGATGGGCCGCTACTCATGGGCCACTGCTGTGTGCTTGCCCCCCAGGCTAAAATGTGCCAGCCAGCCCCTGCTGCACCGGGTGCCAGAAAACCTAGATACACCTTTGGAATAGGTATCCTGCAAAGTAAGGATGGGGTTTGGTGTTTTTAAATGATTTTATTGACTCTGTGCATTTATATTTTGTATCAATAATATGATATGGTTATATATATCTTCTGGATATCAGGAGGGCTTATCCCTGTGCCTTGACTCTCTCCTTCTCCTTCGATGTCCTGTATAGGCCAAAAAAAACTACGCGTTTCGAGGACTCACAGTTCCTCTTCGTCAGCTTCTCGCTGGTAGTCAAACTGGTAACCTAATAAAGTCCAAACGCCCCCCACAAAGATAATACAACCAAAGAAATGGAGGAAGATCCAATACTAACAAGACGGTGCAAAAGGACATATGGAGGTGCAATAGAACTAAGATAGAATTCCAATAAGAATAGACTGTGTGTGAAAAAAATAATAATAAAAAAGACTTTGTTCAAACTTTCACAATTAGTTAAAAATGAATAAAAATTATATACTTATATTTCTGATGGCTATAAAAAACAGTCTGTTAATCAGTGTATATTACCAGGATAGTATAAATTCGGCACTTAGTACCATCCAGAGATAAAAAGGAAAAAATGAAGGAGAAAAATAAAAACATTATATAGTATCTCCAATAGGGGTATCAATGTATAGAAACAAATACATATATAAAATAGGTGGATTCAAAGGAATATATCCAAAAGACATATTATATTGATAAAATATAAGGAGGTTCATAAAAGTGCAATGTAAATGTTCAATTGGTACTGGGATAAAAAATACATACAGTATATACCGCTGCGAGTTGAAGGCATACAGCTGACTCTCGTGATTAAGGCCCTTCAGAGCCAAGCTATTTAATGTGAAGATCCATTTGGATTCCATCCGCGACATTAATCTCAGGTAATCACCTCCCCTCCATTTTCTGGGGACTAATCGGATCCCACAAAACTTAGTGTCCTTATAAGATTGGTTGTGGAACTTCCGGTAGTGCCGGGACAGTGGATGCCCTTCAAAACCTTCATTCATGTTGATAAAGTGTTCCTTCAGCCTTTTGATAACTTGCGCTTTGTACAGACATCTCCTCCTGCCAAGGCATAAAAAGGGCGTGGCTTGGGGTGTGGATAGGGGCGTGGCCAGACTACGCGTGCCGCATGGTTTCGCCCTCTTTCTAGTCCTCATAGGTTGGCGGTATGCTTGTACTGAGGAGATCTGGGATATCAGTGATTAGGTCCCATATTGTGCACTGTAAGGTCTGGAAAAGCTCCTTCTATCCGTCTCTGTAGCACCAGAGGAAGAACAGAGGGGAAAAGACAGGATTTTCTACATGTCGCGTTATGTAGATGTTCTGCAGATTTATCACAACCGTCCACAAGAAGAAACTGCCATCACAGAGCCGCCTTTAGCTGTTGGAAAAGTTTAAACTTAGTTTTGAATAGTTGCTATAGCCAACAAGGACTTTCTATTTATGCTGGGTCACATGATGCTGGTGCTGGGTGATGTCATGTGACGGAATGTTGTGGGTGATGATGTCACAGAGGGCGTTGTGATGTCACCCTTGGGGTATATAAGGAGGCTCCATCCACCTGGAGCTCATATCTCATTGGCCATATCTTGGTGCTGAGATACCCCCTGGAGACAATGAGGATCGCCATATTGTTTCTGTGCTGTACCCTGTTCTACCCTGTGAATTACCATAGGCTGCCGGTGAGTACCTGTCTATTATTACATATGGAGGACGTTTAGAATCAGCTGCGGCAGGGGAAGGGGATGGGGAGGGGGGTCCTGTAAGAATTTACCTGCGGGAATAAGAGGTTATGGCAGGGAAAGGAGCTTAGGAAGTGACAGTCAGAGGGGATATAAGTGTGGGGTGACCCCTCTGACTCCCACATTCCTGCCTTGTCCTTGTAGTGATTAATGACTTTGGTGTTGTCCCTTATATATCACTTTGCAGTCACCAGTGATCGCTCCGCACTGTGATCCTAAACTACAGTCTCATTTACCTTTTTGCAAACGCCCAGAAGGGGAGGAGTGACATCACACCCATGTGAGCAGATCCCGCCCACTTTTACTGCAGTCGTAATGCGAGCTAGCTGTATTCTGTTTTCATGGAAATATCAGCAGCTGCTCCCCCTAGTGTTTACAAGATGAAAACATCAAAAGAGTTAAAATATTTTTTTCAGATTTTATACCATTAAAACCTTTTTAAATATATATGTGTATTTATATATAAATATAAATACTTTACAATTTTACAATTGTAAAAAAATTGCTGACACTTTCCCTTTAAAAGATCTAAAGACGTTCTGCTTCATGTGCCATTGTGACCAATCACAGCACAGATTATATTTTTTAAACTTTTCTTGAAAAACTGAAGCTGCTCCGTGATTGGAAATCATGTGGAAGGGTTCTCTTTTAGACATTTAGTTAGGTCCAAAGTATCAGTGACATGATGGATAGAACTGTGCAATGATGTCACAGAGGGCTTTGTGATGTCACCCCTGGGTATATTAGAAGCCTCGGCCCATCTGCAGCTTGTATCTCATTGACCATACCTTGGTGCTGAGAGACCTCTGGAGATGATGAGTATCATCCTATCATTTCTGTGCTTTACGTTGCTCTACCCCCCACATTACAGTACACTGAGGGCGAGTATGTTCTCATCAATATGGAGGTCACAAGGATCAGCTAATGAGAATATCGCCTCTTGCAGGACTTCTCATACTGGACACGTGACCGTCCGTCATATGAAAGTCCAACTGTAAATAATATTCCATGGACCCTGGAGGTGAATCCCAAACTTCTTCCTGATCTTCTCAATGGGATATTTCTGAAAGTTGCTTGATAATGTATCCATCACTGTATAATAACAAGGGCTCTCTGTTTGACTGGATTGGGTATAAATATACAGGACTTTATTATGTTTTTTTTCTTTATTATAGGATGACCCACTACCCGTGGATCTCAGAAGAAGCACCTATCAAGCTTCCATCAATCTTCCTCTTTGGCTCTTCCGTGACGCAGTTTTTGTTGCGGTGATGACACTACTGACAATACTAGAGTATTTGGCCTTAAGTCTTGTCCTGAGCAAGTGGGCAATGTCTGAACCTGGTGAAACAATCAGAAAACTCCTGAGAACAAAACCATTCTGAAGGAACAAAGTGCTTGTAAGGAGCCGATTTGCATCCCTCAGATTCAGAAGCAAGACTCCAGGAGAACACCTGTCCTGCCCAATGGCAAATGTTCTACTCCATCCATGGCTCCTGCACCGCAGGATGCGAAAAAGGTTCCTAGTTGCAACTATAAAGTGGCGTTCAGTGATATTGTCTGGGTCAGAATGATCCCTCACAACAATATAGGAAGAAGAGCTCGAAGTTCAACGGAGCTTAAAGAGAGGTTACTGATTTTTCAGAGAAGCCAACAACCCAGAATTCCAGAGCCAAGAGCACCAGAACCTAGAACACCAGAACCTACCATGTCAGAACCTAGTATGTCAGAACCTAGAATGCCAGAGCCTGAAATGCCTACAACACCTCAACCCAAAATCAAGAGGAGAAGATGTTTCCTTAGATGTCTTAGAGGCGAGGAAGATTGAGAAGGCAACTGCTTGAACTTTCCCATTGCTCGTGTTTTCATCACAGGTTAGTCCTATACATGCTGTCTGATGGGCACCATCTTACTACATACAATGCAGCATTGCACCTGAAATCGCATGGATATTTTGTCACACACTTGCACTTTAGCACCTTATCATATGGCGCATATATCTATGAACGCTTTGCTAAGTATCACTGTCTAGTATGTGCTTCTGATGAACCTATTTTAGGAAAACGTGTCGAGGTTTGGCATACTATGTACTTGAGTTTGGCGTACTATGTGCTTGTTGGTAAATTCTATTGCCATCTATAATCTACTAGATATTATAATGTCTCTGGTGGGATGCCCCATGCCGAATTGTTGATAACTGACTATGAGCATTGTCCTCTATTTCTTATCTACTATGGTTACAGGTTGATGTGAAGAGAGCTGTGCCATTGGTAGCGATTTTTCTACTGATTTGTCAGTTATATTTATGTTAGTTTAGCAAATTTCTGCTTGTAGGGTCTAATGTTTTACCATAGTGTATGTTCTGTGAGCTAAATTGTCATACTTATGCACTAGATAGATTATAAATTGTGATGCTTATGTACAAGATAGATTATTAGTTTAATCGGTGATTTTTTAAATATTTTTTAGCATCAGGAGACTCAAGAATCGCATCTTACAGAAGACAAGAAGCCTAAATGCTGAAGGGTGATGACCTGTTGATGGCCCACAGCTGGAGGGTCATTACCTCTTGATGGCACAAAACTGGACAGAAGATAAAAACATTTGATGGCACACAGCCGGAGGGTGATGATCTATTGATGGCCATAGCCAGAGGGTCATTACCTGTTGATGGCACACAGCCGGAGGGTGATGACCTATTGATGACCATAGCCAGAGGGTCATTACCTGTTGATGGCACACAGCTGGAGGATGATGACCTATTGATGGCCATAGCCAGAGGGTCATTACCTGTTGATGGCACACAGCCGGACAGAGGATAATTACCTGTTGATGGCACACAGACGGATGGTCATTACCTGTTCATGGCGCACTGCCGGATGGTCATTACCTATTGATGGCACACAGCCGGAGGGTGATGACCAATTGATGGCCATAGCCAGAGGGTCATTACCTGTTGATGGTGCACTGCCGGATGGTCATTACCTGTTGATGGCACACAGCCGGATGGTCATTACCTGTTCATGGCACACTGCCGGATGGTCATTACCTGTTCATGGCACACTGCCGGATGGTCATTACCTGTTGATGGAACACAGCCGGAGGGTGATGACCTATTGATGGCCATAGCCAGAGGGTCATTACCTGTTGATGGCGCACTGCCGGATGGTCATTACCTGTTGATTGCACACAGCTGGAGGGTGATGACCAGTTGATGTCGGACTGCCGGATGGTCATTACCTGTTGATGGCACACAGCCGGACAGAGGATCATTACCTGTTGATGGCACAAAGCCGGTCAGAGGATAAGATCTTTTGATTGCATACACCGGGTCCCTCCCTGATAACAGGGAACCCTGGGGAATACTCGTCATCTTGATCCCCCACTGACTAAATACTTGCTCCACCTCAGCCTACACCATCATGGAGGACACTTCCACCTGTGTCCACTGTAAGGTTCGACTTTCTTTTATCATTTCAGCAGATTAATAAACATCATAAAGCTGTAAAACTATCGAGTAATTTATTATAAATTATTATAAAGAAATATAAAGTATAATAGATAGCTATAGAGGGCACAGAAGACGACTAACTATAGTAAGCATGGTATCGCCTGATATATACTGTATATTCTAGATGGCGCTATTACACTAAATACATCACAACCTCCAGGGTGATATTACCGTACAATGTGAGATCACTAATAATGGCCACAGATTATGAGAAAATGACCAGCTCCATAGTCCTGGAGTTATTATAAATGTCTCTAGTGTGAGGCAGGGACTGGACGAGTGTTGGAGGGAGGTATATTCCCCCAGGACGTCCTTTATGTATCCATGCTGTAGAATCTGCCGTATACTTCTGTTCTAGCAGTCAGACATTTCACTCTGCAAATCACAGGCTCAACATTGTGTAAAACTACCACCGTATATAAGAGCACTCAGAATAAAAACTAGCGGCATGCCGTGCACTGCCCACGTCATGTGTACGGGATACAGGACCTGCAGGACCTGGTACGGCCATTATAGTTGATAGATTAATGATACCTGTGCAGATGAAGGGAAAAAAATATGTGCAACAGCAGGAGGAGAAAGTCTCAAAATGTAATTTGAAGAGTATAATAGAGAAATGGGAAACTTCTGGAGATGCAGATAAGTGGTACCAGGGCAAAACGTAAGTGCAGTCAGACAAGGGAAAAGTGCAAATGATCCAGCGTAAAGGTTTGTTTAGTAGAAAAAATATTAAAACTTAGCTTTTATTAGCCATATAAAACACTGCTCCACAAAGAATACAGCAAATGTGCAACTATCATAGCTTACAGACCTACACGTTTCAACAAATCATGTCTTAATTATGGCCCTACTACTAGAATGACAAAAAGGCATATATATATATATATATATATATATATATATATATATATATATATATATATATATATATCCACGTGCCTGTATGACCTCCCTACAACGCCTGGGCATGCTCCTGATGAGGTTGCGGATGGTCTCCTGTGGGATCTCCTCCCAGACCTGAACTAAAGCATCCGCCAACTCCTGGACAGTCTGTGGTGCAACGTGACGTTGGCGGATGGAGCGAGACATGATGTCCCAGATGTGCTCAATCGGATTCAGGTCTGGGGAACGGGCGGGCCAGTCCATAGCTTCAATGCCTCCATCTTGCAGGAACTGCTGACACACTCCAGCCACATGAGGTCTGCCATTGTCCAGCATTATGAGGAACCCAGGGCCAACCGCACCAGCATATGGTCTCACAAGGGGTCTGAGGATCTCATCTCGGTACCTAATGGAAGCCAGGCTACCTCTGGCGAGCACATGGAGGGCTGTGCGGCTCTCCAAAGAAATGCCACCCCACACCATTACTCACCCACTGCCAAACCGGTCATGCTGAAGAATGTCACTCTCCACGGCGTCTCCAGACTCTGTCACGTCTGTCACATGTGCTCAGTGTGAACCTGCTTTCATCTACGAAGAGCACAGGGCGCGAGTGGCAACTTTGCCAATCCTGGTGTTCTGTGGCAAATGCCAAGCGTCCTGCATGGTGTTGGGCTGTGAGCACAACCCCTATATGTGGACGTCGGGCCCTCATACCACCCTCATGGAGTCGGTATCTAACCGTTTGTGCAGACACATGCACATTTGTGGCCAGCTGGAGGTCATTTTGCAGGGCTCTGGCAGTGCTCCTCCTGTTCCTCCTTTCACAAAGGCGGAGGTAGCGGTCCTGCTGCTGGGTTGTTGCCCTCCTACGGCCCCCTCCACATCTCCTGGTGTACTGGCCTGTCTCCTGGTAGCGCCTCCAGCCTCTGGACACAGCCAACCTTCTTGCCACAGCTCGCATTGATGTGCCATCCTGGATGAGCTGCACTATCTGAGCAACTTCTGTGGGTTATGGAGTCTGTCTCATGCTACCACGAGTGTGAAAGCACAACCAACATTCAAAAGTGACCAAAACATCAGCCAGAAAGCATTGGTACTGAGATGTGGTCTGTGGTCCCCACCTGCAGAACCACTCCTTTATTGAGGGTGTCTTGATAATTGCCAATAATTTCCATCTATCCTCTATTCCATTTGCACATCAGCATGTGAAATTGATTGTCAATCAGTGTTGCTTCCTAAGTGGACAGTTTGATTTCACAGAAGTTTGATTTACTTGGAGTTATATTCTGTTGTTTTAAGTGTTCCCTTTATTTTTGGAGCAGTTTATATAGATACATACAGTGAGTACGGAAAGTATTCAGACTCCTTTAAATTTTTCACTCTTTGTTTCATTGCAGCCATTTGATAAATTCTAAAAAGTTCATTTTTTTCTCATTAAAGTACACTCAGCACCCCATCTTGACTGAAAAAAACAGCAATATAGAATTTTTTTGCAAATTTATTAAAAAAGAAAAACTGAAATATCACATGGTCATAAGTATTCAGATCCTTTGCTCAGACACTCATATTTAAGTCACATGCTGTCCATTTCCTTGTGATCCTCCTTGAGATGGTTCTACTCCTTCAATGGAGTCCAAATGTGTTTAATTAAACTGATAGGACTTGATTTGGAAAGGCACACACCTGTCTATATAAGACCCCACAGCTCACACTACATGTCAGACCAAATGAGAATCATGAGCTCAAACGAACTGCCCAAGGAGCTCAGAGACCGAATTGTGGCAAGGCACAGATCTAGCCAAGGTTATAAAAGAATTTCTGCATTACCCAAGGTTCATAAGAGCACAGTGGCCTCCATAATCCTTAAATGGAAGAAGTTTGGGACCACCAGAAGTCTTCCTAGACCTGGCCGTCCAGCCAAACTGAGCAATCGTGGGAGAAGAGCCTTGGTGAGAGAGGTAAAGAAGAACCCCAAGATCACTGTGGCTGAGCTCCAGAGATGCAGTAGGGAGATGGGAGAAAGTTCCACATAGTCAACTATCACTGCAGCCCTTCCCCAGTTGGGCCTTTATGGCAGAGTGGCCAGATGGAAGCCTCTCCTCATATGAAAGCCCGCATAGAGTTTGCTCAAAAACACATGAAGGACTCCCAGACTATGAGAAATAAGATTCTCTGGTCTGATGAGACGAAGATAGAACTTTTTGGTGATAATTCTAAGTGGTATGTGTGGAGAAAACCAGGCACTGCTCATCACCTGCCTAATACAATCCCAACAGTGAAACATGGTGGTGGCAGTTGTTAGAACCCTCCTGTTAGTTTTTTCTATTTTGTGGTCATGTGACCTTCTGCCTATTTATTCCAGCTCCGCCCTTCAGGCTTTGCTGGACTTCAGTGTTACTTTGACTCTTAATCTAGCCAGGTGCTTTGTACCTACTGTATCTCTCTAGTTTGTTTGGTCCTTGGACCACTAAGTACTTTTGTCTGTTTGTCTTCTTCTGCTACTACTTCTGCCAGGAGGTGTCCAGTTTTGTCCCAGTCCTTAGTTCTTTTAGGGACCCCTCCCTTTAATCTATAGGTCTGTGTTCAGATTAGCCGCGGACATAGGCGGGTCTGTTTGCAAGGAACAGGTTGCCCGCTGCATCGTAAGGAATCAGCTTAGTCCTATTGTATGGACAGATTTCCTCTCTTTCCTTAGTTCTTGTAGCAGATCATAACAGCAGTATCATGCTATGGGTGTGTTTTTCAGCTGCAGGGACAGGACGACTGGTTGCAATTGAAGGAAACATGAATGCGGCCAAGTACAGAGATATCCTGGATGAAAACCTCTTCCAGAGTGCTCTGCACCTCAGACTTGGCCAAAGGTTCACCTTCCAACAAGACAATGACCCTAAGCACACAGCTAAAATAACAAAGGAGTGGCTTCAGAACAACTATGTGACCATTCTTGACTGGCCCAGCCAGAGCCCTGACCTAAACCCAATTGAGCATCTTTGGAGAGACCTGAAAATGGCTGTCCACCAACGTTTCCCATTCATCCTGACGGAACTGGAGAGGATCTGCAAGGAAGAATGGCAGAGGATCCCAAAATGCTGGTGTGAAAAACTTGTTGCATCATTTCCAAGAAGACTCATGGCTGTACTAGCCCAAAAGGGTGCTTCTACTCAATACTGAGCAAAGGGTCTGAATACTTATGCCCGTGTGATATTTCAGTTTTTCTTTTTTATTAAATTTTGCAAAAATTTCTTCATTTCTGTTTTCTTTCAGACAAGATGGGGTGCAGAGTGGACTTTAATGAGAAAAAAATGAACTTTTTAGAATTTACCAAATGGCTGCAATGAAACAAAGAGTGAAAAATGTAAAGGGGTCTGAATACTTTCCGTACCCAGTGTACATGCATGGAAATAAATGCAGAATTATATTTCTTAATACTGCAGTATCAGATCCTGTCTTGAATTTAACCCCTGTGGTATCCAATGTGAAAATCCACAGGGACTCCCCTGATGAATTACAATTGAGGAAATCATGAATTTTATATTCTCTATCATTACTTAAGGACATAAAACTATCTGTTTTAACCGCATGTAGACACGCTTTGCACCGATTGGCTCCACATCTGAAGAAACCTTTTGTGCTGAGCCAATTTGGTTGTACAGTATTAGTCTCACTCAGGGGTGGATTAAGAGTAGCAAGGGCCCCCTCCACACACCTGATTTATCACGTGACATGTCACATGATCCCCGTAATAGATCATGTGATAGTTCACGGGAAATTAATTTGGCATAATATTAATTGTGCTGCCCCATCTGAGAGCAGCACAATATTGGGGCAGATACCCTGATTCCAGCGATGTGTCACTTTTTCAGCTGCTTGTTGTCATTTTGAGAAAATCACCGTTTTATCTGCTGCAGATCTAGCAGCTCTCTGAATGC